>NC_136061.1:1827255870-1827447053 GCF_964261635.1 Lissotriton helveticus | reverse complement strand
TTCTGAAGATTGCAAACAAAAGTAAAAATAAATTGAAAACTAAAATATTTTTAATGATTGTTTTTTTTGTATTTTAATATATTTATATAATTTTCTTTTAAAAATTTTTTTCAAATTTTTGGGGGAATCGCGCACCCAAAGCGTACCTACCGCAGCAGGTCCTCGTATTCTAGCTGCTATTTTGGAAAAGTCAGGAAGGATCCGCGTATGGTGAGCGATGAGTGCGTGTTTTTTTCACTTCCGTCATATACGTACAATGTTACATGGTGTGTGCGCCCGCGCATTCGCAACACATGCGTATTACGGTGCGCAGTGGCAGGCCCCAAGTGACGTCATATACGTGTTGGGGCATGATGGGAGCGCGACTCCCGCGAAACTTTTTAAGTTATAAAATGATATGTACGGGTCTTTAATGTACATATTAGGGCAAAGGATTATCTAAGGTATTCATAAAAATAATATATTTCTACTTGTAATAAACATTATTTTTAAATATATTTTCGCGAACTCGCGTAGGGTGCACGCTTCGTGAGCGCACGGTGCGCGGATCCCATATGACCTCAACAAAAAAAATTTTGATTGGTTCATAACATTTCCCACTGTAACTATTGAAGGACCCCACCCATTTTAATTATTCTGTTTTGAGCAGTTGATGAGAGACATCTCTTCTTCTTCCAGAGCAGGTTTTGGAATTTTTTTGGTGTTTTTAAAAAATTGCATTGGAGAAAAGGCATCTGGTTCGCAAGCTCCTCATCATTCTTCAGATGAAGATATCTTGGAGGAAGATCCACCCAAGAAGAGGCCTGAATCAGTGGTATAGAACTGTTTCACCTTTCCTGCCGGAGAAAAAAAGGTCAAAGCAAGAAAAGTCACATGCTTGCTGTGTGACAGGGTCCTGTCGCGAGGCAGTGACAAGAAATACTCCTGTGGAACAGCGAGTATGTATAAACATCTGCGGACCATTCACCCGAAGAATCTGTCACAAGAAGAAATGAGGTGTGCAGCAAAAAATCCACCGCCAGGCATTGCTAGCACCTCCAGAGCGTCCACTTCAGCACCACCAGTAGACATTCGCCCAGAATTTGCTTTTCTGCAGCAGCACTGCACTAAGTGCAAAACCATCATCAGTTATGGTGAACAGTCAGTGGCCGCTATTGTGCAGCTCAACGGAAAAACCATTGCAATTTTTTTGTTTTGTTTTTGGAATGATGTTGAATTCCAAAAGCTAACTGTTTACTTAGTTCCTTTTTTTTGTTCAATTTTCAAAAAAACACCAAAATAAGTCCAAAATTGTTTAAAAAAAACCTACAAAAAAAATAGAAAACAAAAAACAGAATTTTTTTTTTTCAGAACTACCTTATCTGGATTCAAAAAAAGAACTATAATTGCATGGTAATGTCTGATGGTTTGGTTGAATGTATGTGTAGAGCATGATTGACTCAAAGAATGCATTATTACTATATGGTGAATTTATAGGGGCAGATCTATGAGGAAATGCTGCAGCGTGACACTGCAAGCCCTTTAGCTGCACTGCGCTGCAGCACTTCTGAAGCACAGGGATGTGACATATATACATGAATATGTCACAATTCTGTGCTCCCTCTGCATTAGCACACAAACTGCAGCCATGCAGTGACACAGGCACCCTTGCACCATGGTGCAAGGATATCTGTGTCATGGGGAGATTGTGCATGTGCAGGAAAGGACTACTTCCTGCACAAAAACAATCACTAAAGGCATTTTCCTCCTTCAATGTGTGCTGTGGAATGCAGCATGCATTGAAAGAGGAAAAACCAAGGAGAAATGAAAACATTTCTCCTTGTTGTGCCTCGCTACACCACCTCTAGGGTGGTGCACCATTCACATGTATCTACAGATTTACACTTTCTCGTAAATCTTGAGATGTGTTATTCCATGGGTGTTGTGTGGGAACAGATACAGCAACACCCATGGAATGCCCCTTCAAGGCAATGCTGCGTTAGAATGGGTCGTATTTTCAAGAAGAGGAAAAGCCACACAGGGTGGCTTTTCTTCTCCTTGTAAATATGGATGAGTCCCCAGCGCCATCACTACGTTACAAAAAGTGACGTACTGGTGGCACAGGGGGCTTGTAAATCTGCCCCTTAAGTGCTTCGGTATTGGCAGAGTGATACAAAAAGGACATAGTGCTGGATGAGTGATTGACGGACTGCATGAGACTGACAGGAGGTGTCCTAGGCTGCATGAGTACTACTTCAGTATGTAGTGGAGTGTACCAATATTATGTATCTGCTGAGAGGTTTGTAGGGATTGTGCACAGAATAGTGTATGTGTACTTGTGTTGGTGCCTAGGTCATTCTATAAGAACATCACTAGTACCTAGAATGATGACAGTGCTGCAAACAGAATGCTCAGTTAATTTATAAGTGCTTAGGTGTTGTCCCAATGCCTGAGTCATTCTGCAAGTGCATAGACAGTGACTGAGTTCCTAGAGTGCTAGTATTTGACAGCAGGATAAGTTTATTTGACAGCAGGATAAGTTTATAAGTGCTTATGTTTCATGAGAGTGATGAGATAAGGACATGCTTCTGTCAGGATGATTGTAGGAGTGGCCTTAGACTCACAGTGTGATTCCAGACAAGCATGACTATTACCTGAGCTTTTGCAGGACTGACTCAGTAGTCTGCAAGGAGTTAAGGGACCGCATACATTGTGCACATTTGACTTACCACTGCTTGTCTCAATGCCTGAGTCATTCTGCAAGTGCATAGACAGTGACTGGGTTCCTAGAGTGCTAGTAGTTGACAGCAGGATAAGGTTATTTGCGCT
Organism: Lissotriton helveticus; assembly: GCF_964261635.1. NCBI lineage: Eukaryota > Metazoa > Chordata > Amphibia > Caudata > Salamandridae > Lissotriton > Lissotriton helveticus. Next base: position 1,827,444,245 of record NC_136061.1, on the reverse strand, counting down.
TATGTTTTAGCAGAGTGATTAGATAAGGACATGCTTCTGTCAGGATGATTGTAGGAGTGGACACAGACTCACAGTGTGATTCCAGACAAGCATGGCTATTACCTGGACCTTTGCAGAACTGACTCAGTAGTCTGCAAGGGTTTAAGGGGCTGCATACATTGTGCACATTTGAATGTAACACTGCTTGTCTCAATGCCTGATTAATTCTGCAAGTGCATAGACAGTGAATTGGTTCCCAGAGTGGTAGTAGTTGACAGTAGGATAAGTTTATAAGTGCTTATATTTTGGCAGAGTGATTAGATAAGGACATGCTTCTGTCAGGATGATTGTAGGAGTGGCTAGAGCTGCTTTAGAGCCGTAGAACAGCTTAGCAGAGCTGCTTTAGAGCCAGAGAACCAGGTCAGCAGAGCTGCTGTAAAGCCAGAGAAACCACGTCAGCAGAGCTACTTTAGAGCCAGAGAACCAGTTCAGCAGAGCCGTTGTAGAGCCAGAGAACCAGGTCAGCAGAGCTGCTCTAGAGCCAGAGACCCAGGTCAGCAGAGTTGCTCTAGAGGCCGAGAACCAGGTCAGCGGAGCTGCTTTAGAGGGAGAGAACCAGGTCAGCAGAACTGCTTTAGAACCAGAGAACCAGGTCAGCAGAGCTCTTTAGAGAGAGAATCAGGTCAGCAAAGCTGCTTTAGAGCCAGAGAACCAGGTCAGCAGAGCTGCTTTAGAGTCATAGAACCAGGTCAGTAGAGCTGCTTTAGAGCCAGAGAACCAGGTCAGCAGAGCTGCTCTAGAGCTAGAGAACCGGGTCAGCAGAGCTGCTTTAGAGCCAGAGAACCAGGTCAGCAGAGCTGTTGTAGAACCAGAGAACCAGATCAGCAGAGCTGCTCTATAGCCTAAGAACTAGGTCAGCAGAGCTGCCCCAGAGCCAGAGAACCAGGTCAACAGACCTGCTGAAAAGCCAGAGAAACCAGGTCAGCAGAGCTGCTTTAGAGGGAGAGAACAAGGTCAGCAGAACTGCTTTAGAACCAGAGAACCAGGTCAGCTGAACTGATTTAGAAGGAGAGAACCAGGTCAGCAGAGCTGCTTTAGAGCCAGAGACCCAGGTCAGCAGAGCTGCTTTAGAGCCAGAAAACCAGGTCAGCAGAGCTGCTCTATAGCCAGAGAACCAGGTCAGCAGAGCTGCTCCAGAGCCAGAGAACCAGGTCAACAGACCTGCTGTAGAGCCAGAGAAACCAGGTCAGCTGAGCTGCTTTAGAGGGAGAGAACCAGGTCAGCAGAGCTGCTTTAGAGCCAGCCAGAGAACCAGGTCAGCAGAGCTGCTTTAGAGCCAGAGAACCAGGTCAGCAGAGCTGCTCTAGCTGACACTGACTGACTGGCACTGAGTGACTGACTGACACTGATTGACTGACACTGATTGACTGACTGACTGACTGATACTGACTGACTACTCTCTACTACTCTCTCTCTACTACTTTCTACTACTCACTCTCTACTACTCTACTACTCACTCTCTACTACTCTCTACTATTCACTCTCTACTACTTTCTCTCTACTATTCACTCTACTACTCAATCACTACTACTACCCTCTACTACTCACTCTCTACTACTCACCCTCTAATACTTTACTACTCACTCTACTCCTCTATACCACTCTCTACTACTCTACTATCTCTCTACTACTCAGTCTCTATTACTCTCCACCATTCACTCTCTACTACTACTCACTCTCTACTACTACTACCCTCTACTACTCACTACTACGTAACTCTCTACTACTCACTCTCTACTACTTTACTACTCACTCTACTTCTCTCTACTACTGTCTACCACTCACTCTCCACTACTCTACTACTCACTCTAGTACTCTCTCTACTACTCGCTCTCTACTACTCACCCTCTCCTGCTCTCTCTACTACTCACTTTCTACTACTCACTGTCTACTACTCTCTCTACCACTCACTCTCTACTACTTAACTACTCACTCTCTACTACTCTCTCTATCACTCTCTCTCTAATACTCACTCTCCTACTCTCTACTACTCACTCAACTACACTCTCTCTACTACTCACTCTCTACTTCTCACTCTCTACTTCTCGCTCTACTACTCTCTAGTACTCACTCTCCACTACTCACTCTCTACTACTCACTCTACTACTCACTATCTACTACTCTACTACCCTCTCTACACTTACTCTCTACTACTCTTTACTACTCACTCTTTACTACACACTCTACTACTTGCTCTCTACTACTGTCTCTACTAATCACTCTCTACTGCTCTCTACTACTCACTCTACTACTCCACTACTGTCTACTACTCACTCTCTACTACTTAGACTCTCTACAACTCGCACACACTACTTGCTCTTTACTACTCTCTCTCTACTACTCACTATCTACTATTCTCTACTACTTTCTCTCTACTACTCATGCTCTACTACACTCTACTTCTTTCTCTGCTACTCCCTCTCTACTACTCACTTTGTACTACCCTCTACTACTCACTCTCTACTACTCACGCTCTACTCCTCTCTCTACTACTCACTCTCTACAACTCACCCTCTGCTACTCTCTCTACTACTCACTCTATTCTCTATTACTCACTCTACCTCTCGCTTTACTACTCTCTACCTCTCTACCTCTACACCTCTACACCTCTAGCCTCCCTCTACCTCTCTCTACACACACACATAAGCCCTTATATATGCATTTATATATATGCATATATATATATATATATATATATATATATATATATATATATATATATACATACATACATATATATATAATCAACAATAAAGAAGTGTTCCCTCCGATTTCCCCGTGGCAGCCTCTGATTCTTCCAATGCGGAGGGGTGTGTTTGGACATTTAAATTGCGCGTTTCCAGATAACGCGCTGCAGAGACTCTGTTCCACCAAGAGGCTCTGGGTTCATCTGGTTCCGGTTTTGACAGTTTTCTTTGAGCAAGGGATTGCTACAGCCTGGAGTCCGCCTCTGAACACGGATGAAACTTTGGGCGGCTGCACTTGCACACCGTGACTTCACGGAGGGCAGACAACAGCACTGGCTTCTCTGTCCCTGCCTGCTTGTCATCGGCTATTAGGAGGCTGGAACGTTCGGGGTCCGGAGGGAGCTTTCTGAAGAACTATTCTCTGGCTATTGACTGTTCCTCGCAACACTCTGCCACATAATGCGCATTTCCACTGGGAGACACCGACAGCAGCACTTACCTGATTAGTGCATTGTGGGGCTTGCAGTTCCTACGAACAGCAGGCTGTGTGACTTCACTCCACTTGAAGGTGTGGCGCCCCGTAACCAATGGGACAGTGGCAGGTAACATTTAAGCGAGCAGCACAGTCGCCAGAACATTCATGACGGCATCTGAGGAAGGCCTATGCCAGGCCGAAATGCATTATGCCTTAAATCAACAATAAAGAAGTGTTCCCTCCGATTTCCCCGTGGCAGCCTCTGATTCTTCCAATGCGGAGGGGTGTGTTTGAACACATATATAAACATATATATATATAATCTGCATACATATATATAAATACAAATATAAATGCATGCATACATATATGCATACATATGCATGTTATGTACATGAAAGTTTGAAAAACTCTAAGAAAAGCAAAGCTAAAAAGCCACCTAATTACAAACAGAATTGCTTTAAATTAAATGAAGGCAAGACCTATTGCATTTTCAATGCTTGTTTACTTTGGTTCCATCAAGAGGGCATTCAGATGTGTCACACATTTGCCATAAATTCTGAATGTTAGAACTCTGGTTGCTCTTTAGATCACTGTAGTAAGTCTGCTGCTGGTATTTAAAGTGCATCTTTCAGTCTGCATGTTAGAATGTTTTAATGAAATAGAAGAGAATTTGAGAAGTTAAAATGTGCCCTCATTTTTCTTTCTGCAGCACTAATAATAACTTCTATGGCAAAATGAAGCCCCTCATTTTGTTCCTTTGCAAAAAAATTTTTACGTGTTACCACTTTATTCCAATCAAGATGGCTTCAGGTGTGCCATACTTTTGTCATAAGTAAGACTGTTAGCTCTCTAGTTGTTCTTTAGAACACTCTGGGACATTCTGTCATTGGGCTATACTTGGGCTACATCTGGGTGATATTTGTGCTACATTTGAGTTTTTTTGTCTCCGGTGGCCATCTTGGGAGACTTATTTGTTATGAAGTTTCCTAATTTCCTCCATTACTACAGTCTCCTCAGTAGGAAATACTTTCAGTTTTTTACTTTGGTTCCATCAAGAAGGCCTTCAGATGTGTCATACATTTGCCATAAATCCTGAATGTTAGCACTGTAGTTGCTCATTAGATCACTGTAGTAAAGCTACCGCTCACCAGGGAAGTCTGCTGCTGGTATTCAAAGTGCATGTTTCAGTCTGCAAGTTAGAATTTTTTAATGAAATAGAAGAGGATTTGAGAAGTCAAAATGTGCCCTAATTTTTCTTTCTGCAGCACTAATCATAATTAGGGCTCACGGTTTTATGGTATTTATTTCTTTGCCATTTCCATCTGTTTTTATCCATATATATTTTTTGGGCATTTTATCTATATTTATCCATGTTTATTTTTCCCACAAGTACAAGACGACGCTGCAGCTAGTATTTTTCCACATTTATTTAAATTTACAATGCACACATGCACTCGTTTGTTTTTGGTCAACAAAAGACAATCATCTAAAAAGGTTGCCATTCGCAGAATGCCCCAAATACGACTAAACGTGCTATCAAAAGCCATTTGTCTCATGGCCTTGCAGTTTCTGTCATCGGCATAGAGTGCCACATCCTCTCCCACACTGAACACCATACTGCCCCACTGAGAGAACCTCACACTGCCTTCAGATACAACCCAATTTTGCCTCACTATAAACACCTGGAAGCAACTCAATTCAAATTATGCGCTAGACAAGAGTAATATGCTGCCTGAATAAGCATATCTGTCTGAGCCCAACACAGCTTTCTAAACGGCATGTTATCGTTTTTGAACTGGGAAAAATTTCGGGATTTTCCATACCCTAACTGACACAGATTGCACAGTGAGGGTGGCTTGCACGTTACTGTTTCCTTAGAATTCCATAGTTATTAATATTTTTGTTTTTGCCATTGTCAGCTTGAGATCCTGACCGCAATTATGGCCTGACACACAGGGGCAATGGATGCACTAAGATAAAAAAAAGAAACCCCATTTTAACAGTACAGGTTTGACTGAACTCTGTTCACAGTAGAGTATAAATCAGCACCAGGGGTGGGCTTCTAAACACAAACTTTAAGCCCCTCCATCTGTTATTTGCTTACTTTTTACAAAAGATTTGAGACCCCTTTAAGACAAGTGTTTGTGGATTGTCCTAATTATTGAAGGGTTAACGCATGATCCAGAAATAATTTTTCATGGAGTGTGTTTTTCATTTAATAATTTAACATATATGATACAAAGCTGGAACCCAGTAAAAATTTTAGTTGATCATAACAGTTTTTTGAAAAACGTCAGTTTTGTTGAAATGAATGATGGAATTGATGCAGACCCGCAGCATTTCAGTAAATAGCATATAGAATCAGGCAGTTGGACTGCTGTGCCAGGTAAGATATTGTCAGAGCGAAGATAATTTTCATCAACTTCATGTTTTTGAAAACATCTGCTTCCTGATAGATGGATGAGCTCAGCTTTATCGAAGTCAACAAAGAAGTGATGGTCGAATACAATGTATTAATTATTATGAAAAAGGGACACACCATTCGATAATGTATCCCGTAGGCCAGAGTTCATGTCCCACTCTGCGCAGTTTAGTTTCTACCTTGTGTAGATAAGGGTGTGGAATGGTAACAGAAGGGCACCTGTATATGAAAACTGTACAGCCAGAGGAGTTATGCTGACACAGTTTACAGAGTTCACTTTCTCCACTTGAACTTTGCCCTACTTGGCAGGCGTGCAGCTCCAGAGCCGAAGCTAAGGTAGCACCGAGGGACAAGCTTGACCTTATAGACGCAGCTGGACCGTTTCGCAATACCTCCCCCCTATGTTGTGTGTGTCAGCCCAGGCAGAGACGGGTTCCCGGGCACACACACAGTTTTTGAGCTGCCAGCCTCACCGGAGTACTTCACAGGTCTTTAAAAGACCATTCGCTTGCTAACGAGGCTTTGTTATGAATACTGATTTACTGACAGAGTAAATCGCCTCGCAATCACCATACCATCCTGTTTGCAACTCTCTGCTGGAGCACAGCCGTGCCACAAAATGTGCTAGTATTTACCCATTTTTACATATAAATACAGACAAAAGGAAAACTTGTTTTCCGTCTGTATTTATATGTAAAAATCCGTTTAAACGGAAAACCGGGAGCCCTAATCATAATTTATATGGCAAAATGAAGCCCCTCATTTTATTCCTTTGCAAATTAAATGTTTAAGTGTTACCACCTTATTCCAATCAAGATGGCTTAAGGTGTTCCATACTTTTGTCATAAGTAAGACTGTTAGCGCTCTAGTTGTTCTTTAGAACACTGGGACATTCTCTCATTGGGCTATACTTGGGCTACATCTGCATGATATTTGTGCTACATTTGGTCTATTTTGTCTCTGCAGCCATCTTGGAAAACTTGTTATGAAGTTTCCTAATTTTCCCATTCACTACAGTCTCCTCAGCAGGAAATACTTTCAGTTTTTTACTTTGGTTCCATCAAGAAGGCATTCAGATGTGTCATACATTTGCCATAAATTCTGAATATTAGCACTCTAGTTGCTCATTAGATCACTGTAGTAAAGCTACTGCTCACCAGGGAAGTCTGCTGCTGGTATTGTGGTATTGAAAGTACATGTTTCAGTCTGCATATCAGAATTTTTTTTATGAAATAGAAGAGGATTTGAGAAGTCACTCAAAATGTGCCCTAATTTTTCTTTCTGCAGCACTATTCATACTTTCTATGGCAAAATGAATATATATATATATATATCCCAACGTAACTTTTGGCAAAACCATAAGCCTCTTTCTACGGCGGGCAGCACGGCCGGGACGCCACTCCCCAGTATGCGTATAAGTATGTATATATATATATATATATCCCAACGTAACTTTTGGCAAAACCATAAGCCTCTTTCTACGGCGGGCAGCACGGCCGGGACGCCACTCCCCAGTATTCCAACAACAATCCAGTCTATTGAGAAATAAAACTCATTGGTGCCGTGGCCTCGATGCAAACAGACAGTGTTTATTTACAGCAAGGGGTGCCCAACACGTTTTGCAGTTAACCTCACTGCTTGTTCACGGGTAAGTTGCACAAGTGCAGTACAAGTGTGTAGGTGGCTCTGTGTGGGTGGCTTGTGTGTGTGTGGGTGGCGCTGTGAATGACTGTGGGGGTGGCTCTGTATGTGTGTGTGGGTGGCTTTGTGTGTGTGGGTGGCTTTGTGTGGGTGCAAATGCAATAGGTCTCGCATTTGCCAGAGATTAAGCTATTGGCATTGTAAATGACAATGCCATTTATTTATATGTTTTAAAAACAAAAACATAAATAAAAATAATGTCATGAGCAATGCCAATAGCTCTAACTTTAACAATGCAGAGACCATTGCATTGTAAATGCTTGTTTATATTTGGCCTGGACTTACCCAGCTATGCATACATTCTGAATGAGTGTGGTGGCTCGGGTAGGACAGTAGAGCAGGTTTCCTTTAATGCGGACCCTGCTGTTTGCCTGTTGGGTGATATTTTAGGCAGAAAGGTTAAAAAATGGCGTTTAAGTTTGTGCATTTATTGCTGCTACCGGCTAGACAGAGGGTGGCAATCAACTAGATGGGTCAGGTGTGACCCAATGTGGAGCGTTGGGTGGCAGATGTGGCTGAATGGGCAGTGGCAGAGGAAGTACATGTGAAGCAGTGTAGGCGCGATAAGGTGGGGGATGATTTGGGGTTGTGGACAAAACTCCTGGCTTTTTTCATGGACAGACCCTGGGGGATCTCGAATGTAATACTCGACCAATGAAGAGGACTATGCCGCGACAGATGGTGACTAATTACGTTTCTGTGCCTTGTTAAATGTCCAGAGGCTGACTGGTATTTTGTTATTTTAATCGTATATTCATGAGGAGCTCGATCTAGGTATAATGCTACAGTTCAGATTTGCCTATGTTGAATCGGCTGATCCTCTCTGCGAAATGGTTGATGAGGGTTATTGTTGATATATCTGTTTTTGTTATTTCGGACGAAATCAATAAAGAATGTCTTAAAAAACAAATAAAGCCTGAAAGCTCTACAATGGAGGAATTGCCTTTATTTGTGACATCATGAATGACAGGTTCCAGCTGCCCTCACCCTAGTTTTTGGCTGCCTGTTGGAAGAAGATTTTTCCATGAACTGCCTTTCCTGCTTAATTGTAACTGGCTCCTCAGCTCTTAAATATGATGTAGTAAAACGAACCTTAAGTGTATATGCTTGATAACAATGTAAAGCTATGTAAAACAGCAAATACATTAAAAAAATAATAATTGTTTTAGTAAGGAATGCTAATATTAAACATATGAAATGGCTTAAGCTATTGAGCACTGACAATTCCTGAATTTGTTTTATTTCAGGGAATGAAGGAAATGCACAAAATGTGAGGTGGTCGACATGCAATAATTTGTTTTCACGAGGGATGGAGGCCCTTGTGACAAGCCGAAAATACAGCAAGGAATGAAATTAATATTAGCCATTTAAAATCTGATCGGTCTTGTTTACATATTGAAAAGGTGACTGTTTGACTTGTGAGAAACTGAGGGTAAGCTGTTAGGAGGAAAGTTGCACTTTCTCCCTTGAGTATGAAGTAATATTCATACAAATTTCTAAATATGTTCAATATTACACATTTCAAAAATATTTGCTGCAGTGAACATTTGGAAGTTCTGCGAGATAATTCCTTGAAAACATTTAATGTAACTCAGGGAGTAGTACCATAAGTAACCTGTGAGTGCTGGTGCAAGGGAGACAGTAGACACATGGACATGGGCTGTTACCTAGCCTGGGATAAAAGGCAGCAGATGAAACTTCGAGACAGCTCTTGAGTATGCAAAGCAATTTGCCTCTAGTCACACCAGCCCTAAAAATAACAGTGCTCAGTAGTCTTTAGCAGCCAGGGACCTGAATCAAAGAACAGCATCTTATTCATTTGAACTGAAATCCAATTCATTTTTTCTTATTAACTCATGGTTATAGGTAAACAGAATGTAATTTGTAATAGGGCTGACTTCCAGGGAGATCAGTTAATAGCCTTGGGAATGACAATCTCTGATCTCAGTTTAAGACCATAAGCAAAGGTACCAGCTAGGCGTTGATGGCTAGCATTCTCAAATCTAGCATTTACTTCTTCACGGCTGAGTGACACAGTGCAAAGGATGAATAGAGAAGACATAGGCCCCAAGATGTCCCGCTGATGTCCTAAATACCTCCATGGGAATTTGGATGGCTTGGATCCAGTTTCAGATCAATGCTTGGAGATGGGGGTGTGGGACAGACCTTATGAGAGCACACGTATTCGTATTCTCAGGTTTAACATGGTTTCACACTCAAACCAAGGAAATAATATAAAAGACCTTAATATTTTCAGCACATCTTTAAAGTTGCTTTATTCATAGTTTCATTTTTCCTCAGCGTGTTAGTAACAACAGTAAAACAAAAGAACATTCACTTTCTTATAAGTGCAGAGATTACCACAGGCTGATTGTCCCAAGGGAACACAGGCAGATCTGGATTTCCAAGCAGGTTTGTTCCTCTGAAATGTGTGACTGGGCAGTCGGAGTCACAACAGGCATGTCCGACATGCAATTATGTCCCAGCTCTAATATTCTTTTAAAAGACACTGGCCTGAGATTTGATCGGTACCTCCCAATCTCTATCTGCTTTTTAGAGACAACATTTTGGTAAAATCATCACTCTGGTGCAATATTGTGGGGGCAGAGCCTAGAGGCATCTCCTTATGCGTGATAAGGCTACTGTTCTCACCTCAATGCAGTATTTTGAGAGCAGTATTAGGGGCAAATGTGGAAGGAAGGGCTTTGCTTACATACCATTAAAAAAAGTCAATATTTCTACTAGGGTTCACAAATCTGTGTTTTTCCTCACACAGTGCACATTTACCCTTCAAAAAAAAGATATTTCTTCAAATTGTTTTTTTTTTTTTTTTAATCAAAGGCAAACCTCTACTTCATAGTATGACAATTTGTACAAATTACTGAATCTGCACAGTAATTAATCAATGTGTGCAGTCATAATCTTATCACACAAATGCCACCATGTGTGGGAGGAAAGGTAGAGACTCCTTGGTTCTTGGAGCCACTTTATGAATTCAGAGGTTATAAGTCATTGAGGTTTGTTTCGGCCAGGGAAGAATTTCAGCATAGCGCTGGGTGGTTTGGTATATTTCATCAGTAGAAAATTCTTCCTTTTAGGTCTAGTCTAGAAACTTGTTAAAAGCATCCATTTTTTTTTTAATGTGCCAATATTCAATTAATCAAACAAACTATTTTCCACACTTTTACAAGACCAATGTTTCAGCATCTATTCCATGGCCTGGTCAGAGCCAGGTGACAGACTGTGGATCTTAACTAATCGTCCAAGGAAGCGCAAAACAACCCATCAATCTTAAGAAAATATTAGGAAGTCAAAAAGCGCAGCCACTCCTAATTTCGAAAAATTTTAAAAACCTATTTGGGATTGGTGTGGTAGTGATTTGGTCATGTGAATGGGTGTAGACCCGCCGCTTATAAAGATTGGGCCTTAGCAAAGCCCACACGGTCATTGTCGCGGTCGAAAACGGTGTAGTACTCGCCAATGAAGACATCACCCAGGATCCAGAGTGGTCCGGCAGGCGGGGGAACGTCCAAACCCATGAAGCCGCTCAGACAGATGGTTTGCCCTGCTTGAGATACCTAATCAGGGATGAGGGTGGGTGGGGAGAATGAAAAAAAGAGAAAACATTTTAAATATAGCAGCAGAGAGAGTATGACTAGGCACAGATTACTCCAGCTTCCAAGGTCCATGGGAAGGTAGCTCATGCAGTTCAGATTTTTACCTTTGCAATCTGGGACATATAAGATCAGAGCTATAGTGGGAGAAGCAGAACTACAAGTCACAGAATACAAAGCTAAAACCTAGATTAGATGAGACTTCGTGTGTGGACGTGGCCATCTTGAGAGCTCCGTGAGGGCTAAAGGTAAACTACTGAACTATTCACTCATGACATTCCCCAGAATCAGACGATGTCAGGGCAGGTGCTTGGTTTATGCCTACAAATTGATGGGTCCCCATAAAGAACTTACCTTGCCCAAAGACCATTTGTGTAGAAGACAAGCATCCATTACTGCTACTACTGTTCAATGGGAATGAAACTACACTACTGCAGCTCACGTTGTCCCAAGTGTGAAGGGATATATGTGGAGTAATGGTTTTCTAAGAAGGATTATGTATCTCAAATAAAATCGAACACTCACAGAAGAGTAAGGAAAGTGATTTACAAAGGATCTATGGTTGGTTGATTCGTATATTTAAGATTTGTTGGCTATCTAAGGATGTCATTTACAGCTGCAATATTAGATTGGGAAACATGTACATGTGACTCTAACAATGAGGTTCAGGGAACAACAAAGGTGTTAACTAATACTCTAAGTGCAAGTCACCCATCCTAGACCTTACAGGCCGGTAGGTCTTACTGGCAAAAACAGTATTTTTTCAAGATGAAATTACAAGAACTGTGCAGCTCTCTGCCTCTCTCTCACACAGCCAGTCCTCGTTAAAACAGATGTCGCCCATGGGCAACAACCGGATATATTTGGATGTCAGCACAGCGATGCACTGAGATGTGCTGGCACAGCAGATTCCTCCGTTTCATACATACAATTCAAAACATAGGGGAGAGAGAGTTCATTAGTATGAGAACAGAGTCTTTCTAGTTCGAATTTACAGAGAGCAGCATTTACTTCAAGAAGCATCATGGCGCCAGCAAAGACTTAAACATCCAAGTTCAACCACTTAAGAGGCACAAAAACGAGACCATGAAACCTTAGTTCTCAGTAATTAGGGTAAACTAGTATCCAGTTTGGCTAAGCATGTATTCATTTTACACAAGTGTTCTGCCTGAGTTTGGAGTGCTATCTTACATTAGCATTTATGTGTTTTCGATCTACACCTTGCATGTGAAATATCACTAGAGTGCCAGAATTTAATTCTCCATTATTTCCTAATGAAATGATTTTTTCCCTATGTGCAGGAAACACAACTTTTTTAGTTGAAAAGGTAGAAACATTATTTACGACAACTATGCACCTCACATTTGTTCTAGTAAGGGAAAGAAGCAGAAACTGGCATCCCACTTGCCCTGACGAATGTCCCTGACCGATAATGGCACTAGAGAGGGCAGAAACAGGTTTGCCTAATACGAATGGATTGATCATTATACCTATATACCACCCTGTTGTGTTTTAGCCGTATCCGAAGTACTGAATAATAAAGGTATACCTCTGGGTCTACCTCAAGTTATTTTTAGATGATCTGGATAACTTCCTGTGCAGTATACTTTTATTAAGAACTCCCAAGTAATTAAGTTGAGTTGAGAATCATCTTACCAGGGTAGGTTAAGGTAGACAATGATGAAGCATGCCACAATAAGTGGGTGAGGCTCCCACATTCATTCTAATTGGCACTCAGAGGGTGAATATACCCCATTGGTGACCACAAATAGGGTTAGTGCTTGCTAAAGATTGGCTGGGTGCCAAGTTAATCACTAGACCATCACATTGTTATGTGATTGTTACAAAAAAGGAAAGGGGACTAACTCAAAAACGTGGTCTCCAACAACTTTGAAAAATAGAAGTATCTATGTATCCTATGCAGATGAGAGTTCATTTCCCATCTTGGGGACCACATCTTAGAGACCTTTCACCATGAAACAAAAAACCAGAGTTGGGGGGAGGGGAGTTCTAGAAAAGGTGCATCCCGTAAATCTATTTTCAGACAGTATTTGGTGATATTGTAAAAGAGGATGTACCTCATGCAAAGTACTGTGGGCTTTGTCTGGTGGTTCTTAAGTGGCCAAACCTTTAAATCGCTCCTGCTGCTTTCCTCACTGCAAAATTCTGAATTCAAGTGTCTCCAGAGTGGTTCCTGTCAGGCCATTATAAATACAGTAAAAGTAATCAGTCAGAGACACTCCACTGATTTGTCCTCAAAGAGGCTTCATCTATCATTACACCCAATTAATTGACCTTAAATGCTGGTACTGGAGAAGGGTCCAATGTGGCAGCCCACATGCAATCTTGCCAGCAATGTTTATTTATGCCCAACAGCAACATCTGGGTTTGCTTTTTTTAGCTTCAAAAGGGTTTTGGTCATCGATTTTTGAATAAAAGATGTAGTCTCCAGCGCTGGAAAGGGAGTCTGGCACATTCTGGTCATGTCCAATGATTAACCGGTGTATCATCAACATAGCGGAATGCAGAGTACCCAAATGATTTAAATAATGGAGACAGGATTCAAGTATATACAAAAAGGCATCTGGGACAATGAAGAGCCCTGGAGGACTTCACACTGAACTATACATCTACGATTGAAATGCTGGTATGGTAACATACCTCCTGAAAGGATGAGAACCAGTTACAGTCTCTACAATTCCAATTTCCTCAAGCCTCATCTTCAGAGAGGGACAATTCTCTGTAATGGATGCAGTAGACAGCCAATTAAATAATGACTACTACTTCTTTTAACTACACGGTTTCCCAGTTCGCCTCATGCTATATCTCGAGTGCCATTCCTGGGGGAAAGCCAAGGTGCCAGGGATCGAGTCAGATGTCCTTTTAGACCGGTCGAGAGCTTTATAGCAAAAATTATTTCAGAGACCTTGTCAAAAGTGAAGTAGGTCGGTGATAGTTTTCTGCTACTAAGAAGTTCAGACACTAGTGAGCAAGGAAGTAGCCATCCCCATTTTCTAATGTGCGGAGACAGACAGGTGCAGAGAGACGATGTTAAAGATCTTGACAAGTCAATAAAGAACCAGGATGAAGTAGCAGTAAAGAAGTACCAGACATATATAATCTGATAAGTCAGGATTTCACCAGTGCACGTTATATCTCTTTTTTAAATTAGTAAATTATGCACGTGAGAATTTTAAAGGCAATAGAGTCACCGGAACTAGTGTCTGAGAGTTGCTAATCTCTTTATAGAGGTATAGCATTATATATTTTTATTAATTAAAAAAACAATAAAGAAATAGAGACACAACCAACTCATCAAATTATTCCTTAACTTGCTTTGCCCGGTAGCATGGATGAAAGAAAGTTTTTAAAACACAAAAAACTGGTCAACAGTTATACTATAGAAATACAGTTCAAGATACTCAATCTTGTTTTAGGAATAAACCTTTCTGGAAACCTATATTTGTTCAATACACCATGCCCACTCTAGACTGTGCCATGTGCATTCTTCAGGGAGTCTTTGTTCTTGTTCTATAGCCTCATTATACCAGGCATTAGGAGGCTTCTTTACATTAACTTGCCCTACTTTTAATGGAGTTCTATAGACCCGATTGAGGCCAATGAAGGGAAAAAGGACCAGACGTCTACCTAGAAAGTCCTGAGTGTCCTGAAGATAGGTTATTCTGTTGCAATTATTTAACACCTGTGTGTGCATTTATGTAGGTATGTCCTTGTCCAACTGTAGACTGACATAATGTGTGCAGAAGAAGTTCACAATGCTGCTGCTTGTGCGGTGACCTTTCTGAGCTGGAGGGCGGCTTGTGTGGCCCCCGACAGTGTTTTAGCATCTCCATCTACGATGAACAATTGCAGTATTATTGACCCTGCTGTATGACTTGTGTGCATTAGGAGAACATGCCACGTTGCTTGTCATGATGCAAGAGTGTGTTATCCCTCAGGGCAGACTGCTATACTGCTGCTCATGCTGTACCTTACTAAAGTGCTCAACAGCCTGTGCCGTGGCAAATTTCACTACTGACATCTTAATAGCTTCTTATTGAGAACAGCGAGTTAACCAGAGTAACTGTCAGCAAACGTACAAAGGGTTAAAAAAGAAAGAGAACCAGTTTAGATTTACCTTAAGCACATACTGATCTCCGGTGACTGCATAGGGCTTGCCTCCAAGGATAAAAGTGATGACAGGCAGGGAAGCAACTTTACCACAAGGAATCATGTACTGCAGGGAATAACATAAATAAACACCATAAGTGATGGTTTGCTTACTTTTTCTAATTAGACCAATTAGGGTAAGTTTGAAGGACTTTGAGTGTTTTACTAAGCACAGGAACCCGCATAAACAATTATATACACAAGTTCAAATTTGTATTCAATGAGAAAGCAACACAAATAAGACTTCAGTTTTAAAAAAACCTAGGCTCTCAACACTGGATGAGCCATACACCAAGTAAGTGAGTAACATTTTTGATGCTGCATTCATATTTCATCTACATCCACTAAGGATGCAACACTTAAAGTACATTTATTCTCATTTTGGTTGCTTGGATCCCTTGACATATGGCCATTAGACAAGGTTTCCAACACTGTGCCTCATATAAACCAACTAAACATATGCAAAGCTAGAGATGCTGCGGCAAATGTTTAAGACGTCGCAGGCTTCTGGGTCTGATCTACTTGGATAGATGCTACCACACAACTTCTAGAACCAGCAGATGTCAGCAGGGGCACATTGTTAGACACGGACCTAAGGCAGGAGACCCAACAAGAGCCCCTTGGACTAAGATCCCAGGATTAACAACTGAGACAAGCCCAGAGAAAGAAGAGGTTAATGAAAGGATACAAGGGCAAAAAGACCGACCAGTCCCCTAAGGTAAATGAACTTTGAGACCACTAGGGCTAATAGATCCAGGATTGGTGGCAGAGGTGTGAGATCTTCTCAGCCAAAGTACTGGGGCTGGAGATTCATGAATTGACAGAGGGAACCTCTTAGACCCAGAAGCAAAACACTGGTGGGGGAACTCCATGGGGGAACATGTCTTCAAAGAGCTCAGAATGATAAGATCATGAAATGACATCTGAAGCAGAGGATCCCAAGGGACACGTCTCAGTCTCAGCTACGAGGCAGATGTGTCAAAGGATGCTATGACTGACTGATCTCTAAAGAGGACTGTGCCTAAACTAGAGTGTTACACAACAGCCTTACCAAAACCTAGAGTTGGGCTTCTTCATAGACAGGTTGTTGTACAGGCCGCTACCATCAGTGGAGCCATTTGCAATGTTCCTCTCTCTGGAAGCTAGGCTGGCAGCAGAGATGACTAAAGGAGTATCTGTTCTTAAACTTCCAGGGGAAGAGGAGGGGGAGGCTAAGGAGGGTGACACAAATACAGGTCTACTGGATGAACTGGTGCAGACCACATCATTTCACCCTGAAGTATTCATTAACTATACATCCAAAGTTAGGAAATTAAGAATATATAGACAAATGACAGATAGGAAGGGAAAGATAAAAGTAAAAATCAATTTATGTGTGATGGTATGTCGATTCAATCCAAACTAGTGGTTCAAGTTTTTCTTGACTCATCTTACAGCTATTTTCACATTCTTTTTCACCAGGTTTAAAGAAACGAAAGTATTACTTACTCTCATTATTTTGAAAAGAGTGTTTTCGGCATCAACCATGGAGAAGTCTAGAGGACACATGAAGTTGCTGGCCTGAAGCCCACAACAAATACCTTTCCATTTTCTACTATCAGTTCCAGAAGCAATCTCATAAACATTATAAACCGAAAATCTGCTTGCACTAGTTTAAAGAAAATGAAAAACACTAAAAGTTGGACAACAGTACATTAATATATATGATTTAGTTTAGTGAAGTAGAAAACATTAAAGGACAGATCAAATGATTTTACATGCACGGTATGCAAGGACTATATATTTAACACTGGTCGACACCAGGGGCGCTACATTTATATTGGGTTTTGCTTTTATCTCTCTAGCGGTCTCACTGCTTTGTGGATAGGCACACAACACAAAAGTCATCGAGTGTAGATAAGTGGTGCTGCTTAACAGAGCGCCGGGCCTTTGCTCTACTTTTAGTTTTCTAATTCCAAGTATTGGAGAGCATGAGGGCTGACCCCAAACTCCTGCACACAGTCTCCATTTACGGGAGAGCTCCTGCAATTAAAAGCAATTTAGAATGGTACACCAGATTACGGATTTACTGTTTTCACTCCTGTGATTAATGCTCGTTTCAGGGAACAGGCTAGAGGGACACAGCCATCTTGTCCAAAGACATGCACTGCAAAGACGTTGACTGCGGAATGAAAGTTGCAATGTCAAGGGAGATGCAGGGAAGTTCTCTGCGAGTCTGTGTACAGTGATGCTCCGCAGACAGGCAATAGGCAGAATGGTAACTTGAAACTGTCAATAAATGTAGCTTGATAATAGGGGCAGTTATTAGATATTATACTGGTTAAGAATTAATGGGCGTAGAGTGCTCCACGTTGCCCACCTGCACCAGGAACTCCAAGACAGACTTACCTTCTAATACAGATGGTAAAATAATGTTCCAAAGGGCTTTAGAGAGAGTGTAACATTGAATCTGACAATTAAGCAAACTGGAAGGACAAAAACATGGTTGCAAGTTGCATAATTAGGGAATTCTAGAGTTGCGGGCATATTTTATTTTTTTAAGCGCAAAACTTGCCCTAAATTGCTCGACAAACAGTTTCAACGTTACTACAATGTAAAATATATCATCACAAGAAGCAGGACAAAAATCCCCATGTCCACTTCTTGACAGAGCCACTTCCGCCCTGACCACACCAAACCTAACAGAGCCTAGTTGGGAAAGATCAGCACAAAAAGGTAACTGGCTGATTTGTTTGACACCTATTCCATTCCAACCAATAGTTTGTATGCAATGGCTAGAAAAATCAAACGCAATTTATAAATAAAATGAGTATTTTTTGCACTCAATCTTGTGTGTTATACACACACAAATGCACACAGGCAACTTTTAACAAATAAAAATAGCCTATCCACCCATAGCAGAAAAAGTTAGTGAATTTTCAAAAGACTCCTAACTTGCGCAGTGAATGAGGAATTTGAATGCAGTGTGTTGGAAAAATCAATTTGCTGGAAGGGTTACTTAAAGCGAAATAAGTTCTAATGGCGGAGTACAAAATTCTGAACCTCGAGGGCTGGATTGAAACTTATGAATCTAAATCGGATTAGCGTGTAATCATGGGCACCTGATTTCAGACCTATGCCTCAGTTCCATTTACAAGCAAAATAAATTAAGTGTCTCTTCAGGCAAATCAATTTGCAGAAGTCTATAGATGAAAATGTGCGCACTCATATTGTAGCAATGCATAGCTTCGAGCTTCCTCAGCTTGCAGAATGTTGGTCTCCTTAAAAGGCCTCCCGATGCTCTACTGGTAAATCGGTGAGCAGGGTCTTGCTATAGTACAAGAAAGCTGCAGTCAATGGATTTCAATGAAATGCAATGGACCTGTGTGAAAGGAGGCGCTCACTGATATATACCAAATTCACTTCATATTGTCCACCCTTCTACACTTGCAAATCCTCAAACCATGAAACTGAACCTACTGTAGGCAGTGCCATTACACAAAGGGCTTAAATTACCCTCCAAAATATTTAGAAGTGTATGGATGTCCCTAAAATTACAAGGTGTTCCTTAGAAGCCAAAGGCATGATAGCCCAAGTGTTTTAATAAATACCCTTTTAATGACAGCAGAGTCATAGCCTATTGCCAGGGCTTTGGCTCTTAGATATTAGGGAGAGTCTTGAAGGCAGTCAATGCATCAGCGACAACCACGCAGAGAGGAGCACCTGGCAACCTGGGTATCCACAGTCACCCTCACAGCAGCTAGACAAGAGCAAGTCTCAACTACGGACTATCACAAGAGGTAGGCAGAGTTAGGCAGCACAACGCACATGCAGCACGGCTGAATAAAGCCTTTGTGGTCCACGCTGAACCCCTGTAGTCGGGCTGGCTAAAGTAGCAGACACAAGACCCATGTCTAGTGTGTGGAGTTACTGACTACACAATACCAAGGAGGGTGGGAGGAGCAGCCTGCCCAGTCCAAGTTGTGGAAGAGGTGCAAAGCCTTGGGTACTCAAGTCATCATTGCCAATCCAGTGTGACCAGATACTCACGAAGGAACGACACAGGCCACCTACAACAGCAGCAATCCAGGCTAGCAACAAAAGCTTCATCAAGGTAGATTTTCATGTTGCCTGCCTAGTACAGCAGGGCCCGGCCCAGAGCCACCCAATTCTGTACAAAATTCCCTAGCAGGACAGAAGGCAGAAAAACCTAGAAATAACTGCAAGGTGGTGACTAAAGGACACAAGCAAGCTAGTATTCTAGAACATTTCAAAAAGCGGCTCGGAATTTATTTATTTTATTTGCGGAGTTTTATATAGCGCTGTCTAGACCCGGAGGTATCAGATCGCTTTACATGAGGATCAGCGTGTTACAAGTTACAAAAATTACGACAGTTACTAGAACACAGTTAAACATGGGAAAAACAAACCGTGATACACAGTAAAACATAATTTGTAAAAAGTTGATTCTCTTAACAGTGGTATCACTGCATCAGATTCTCCCTGTATTTGAGTCACACTCAGGTTACTTATACGTTGATTCTTTTAACAGTGGTGTCACTGCATCAGATTCTCCCTGTATTTGAGTCACACTCAGGTTACTTATACGTGGATTCTTTTAACAGTGGTGTCACTGCATCAGATTCTCCCTGTATTTGAGTCACGCTCAGGTTACATATATGCAAGTGGAAGATCTTTTCAGTCACAGACAACTCATTTAGGCCCCCCGACTGCCTCAAGCTTATAACACTAGTAGCAGCTTTCAATTTTCAAGAATCCCAATCGACCTCTCGTATTTGCCTCACACCGACTAGGCACAATATGCACACTCACCTCACCATGAATCAGAGGTATTGCTCCAATTGCCTTCTGTAAAGCGGTCACCTCCTCAGAGGGTCCCACAATAAGTGAGGTACCGGTGTCCACTATGGCCTCACATCCACCCTTGCAGATGGTCAATTGGTCCCCAACGTTCATCCTACACAAAGCACAGAATGAGAAATTAAAGACGTGAAGTGAGTCCTCAAAGTAGAGCCCCTTTCAGTTCAAAATGTGCTGCATGCTAACAAGACATGTGCACCACAAGAAAACCTACGGCTCACAAAGGAAATACCAACAACAGTGTGATGATCCTGGATCATTTATCCAGGGACAAGCACAGGCATGACCCAGGATGGCAGCACCTCACATTATTCTAACATAAAAGCTGCACAATATTCCTCTTCTCTGCTAAGACCCTCTCTTTACTGGTTCTTCTGGAGCTCTACTGTGGAGAGCCAGTGTCTGCAGCCGCCTTCAAGGAGCCCTTCTATACATCTTCCTTAGTGAGCAGTTTGAGTTTCACAAAATCCCTGCGATGGCTCAAACTTCCAATGAGTGGGATTCTTCCCTTCACTCTCTCCAAGAGACACAATCCATCACAAATTCCCCTGCCCTACTTCAGACTTTTTTGCAAATTAGTCCTTCTACTGTTAACCTACCCTCAAACCCTTATTTTCTCCCATGGTATGACCTCGCACACCTTCTTGGACTACCATCGCCTCTATGCAGCGGGCTACTTGCCATGTTCCAAAGACACCACAACATGGTCTCTCAAAGTCCCTCATTACCATTGCCCGTCCCTTTGTGGTACTCACTGGTCCATGTGGATCTGCCAGTAGGCTTTGCGAGTGACATTATAATAATCAAAATCGCCAGTGTAGTACTTAGGGTCTGTGCCTCCCAAGAGGAGCTCCCCTCCAGGTTGAGTTGTCGGATTCCTAAACAGCAAAAACAAGAGACTTGTTATCACACATGGATTGCAACCTTTCAAAACAAAGACCAGCATCACGTAGAAACCACAACACATCTGAAGAGAGAGAGAGAGAGAGGGGTGTAACTTTACAAGGCTGAACCTGGGAGATGTTTCTAACCAGAGGGGTAACTCTGCTTTCTAAGGATCCTCTTAAGTTTAGCCTCTGTACAACTGGGGAGCTAGTTCTGCAGCCTAGGGCAGTTTGGTGATCTGTGCATCATGAATGCTGGGTCTGCGTGTGACCTACCAGATCAAAACTGTAGTGAAAGCGGTTTTCAACAATCTGAAATACCATTTCAAGACATGTTTGTGGCTCTGCAAAATCAGAGGTAAAGCTCTTCTATGTCAAAATCACTAAGTTGGTCAATGACTCAAGTACGAATGACAGCTCCTAACTGATTGAGCTTCTAACATGGGAGATTTATCAAAAGACCCGAATTGGTGAGAACTTTAAGCGAAGGAATGACTCAATGGTATGTGATTTGATGGCTGTGCAACCAGTGTGAGAGTCTAGCTGCTACCAGTCAATGGAATCTTTATAGCTTTACAGAATGTCTTATTTTCTATTGTATGTGAAATCAGCACTATGTAGGTGGCAACTCTACAGTCTGTACTCAAAGATTTGAATAAATCAAGGAACTAACATGTGAGCGGTTTGCAAGGTATATAAATGTAAATGGACTATGGGTTTCCTAGTGCTAAACATAATTTAAGTGATGCAGGTTGCTCATACTTCTAACAGCCAAACTGACTAAACAGAACACAGTGGTGTGAAATGTATCTGGCGATAAATTATGACAGCAATCTTATTATAGAAGAGCTATAATAATAGTATCTCCGATTACGCCAGGGCTCATACTATTGTAGGGTTTGAATTCTAGCAATTTCCACACTTTGCCACCTTTCTACAGATCTATATACTGGGGCTAGAGGTAGCGTTAAACAATAGATCCAGAGGTAGAAAGAGCTTTTGCGCCTGGGAAAACCTACTAACTTGCTCTACTCCTGCATAGTTAGCTCTTGTTAAAATGCAGTTAATAAATGTTTTCTAGGAGTACAATTTCCTGGCCTATATTTGTAAAGTATTTTGAATTCTTGAAGGCTGTTAATCTTCACAAATGGAAGGGCATATACCACAGGTGCCCTTGTGTTACTTTATTTAAGAATTGGGCCTCTAATTTGCTATTGAGTTAACCAAGACTTCTTGTGCTTATTAAAATTCTGTCTCTCTAGCTATCCATAAATTGACTTCACTGTGAATGACAGCATTCTGTTCATTCACAAGGAACATATCAGCACACAAAGTAGTTTTATTCAGTGCCATGGACTACTGTGGCAAGGTGTGCTTTTCGAGACCAAAACATAGGATTGTTTTTTGCCAATGGTTGATATAATGGTGAGGGCCAGGCAGTTCTCACAAATATAAAAGTTTAAAAATCTTGTTGAAACTGGTTGCACTGATTTTCCATTCTGAAAATTATTTGGGAATATTAGCATGCATCAACACATTTTACTAGATGATGGTTCAAATAAATGGTACCTAACATTTCACAGTAGTTTAACAAAACACTTTTTTGCCTAGTTGCATTTTTTGTGAACATTTAATTTGAACGCAAAAACTCAAACTTGCTTTCAGGCTTCTACAAATACATTCTGGGAGCATTATAAGTAGCCTCATATTGTTAAACTTTACAAACATGTGTACACATTTTTATACTGGGACCACTGTCAGCAGTGCAGTCTGAGCTTACAGCATTTTCTTAAGCGTACTCACCCCAATAATAAAGGTATTGCATTAATGAACCTTAAATACAAGTTAGAACAGCATTAACATATGGATACAAATATTACCTTACTGCAGACAATGCCCTACCCCAATACATCATCAGATACTGCAAACTGGCAGCCAAAGGGTTTGTGCTGCAGGGTTTGGGCATACTTGAACAAAATAAACATGAAAACTTGTTGTCCTTGGCCCCAAACAATACGTCCTGGGAGTCAGGCTATCAGAATTCCATAAACTACATCCCTGATAACAGATCCTTTAATTAGGTCATGTGCTACTGCTTTCTGTGGTCACACTTGAATACAGAAACCAATCATGTTATTTAGATAAGGTAGGGTCGGGTAGAAACTGGCGAGTACTTAAAAGATATTCCTCACCTGTTCAAGTAGAAAGAGAAAACATTTTTTTCCACCAGTTTCTGACACATGATGTTGTCGAAGACAGTGGTCACTCCATCAACAGCGATGCGTGGATACGCCATCCCCAAGATCCCATCAAACTTCGCAGCAATAAAGGCCACACCTGGCTGCTTGATGGCTTCTCCAAAGACCTGATTTTGCACCGGGAGAGCGCCAACCTAAAAAAACATATAACATTGGGGGCAAGTTATACCAGGTATGAATTGCTCACATCTTTATCACTCAATGTTCTTTGGTTTCAGGGCAAATGAGTTTCATTTCTTTCCTAGCAGCCTCAGTAAAAATGTAAGGAATCTACAGAGCTGTTGAGTCTCCTCGCTGCTCCACACATTCAATAAATATATGGATTAAGCATTAAAAAAAAGGATAGAAAAGAAGCACATACATATTTTACTTTGATGAGATATGTTTAACCTGAGAAACGGAGACAAGGGTTGAGCAACAGGATGACGTTTTTTTAGAAAAAGAAGAAAAAAGCCACCACTGAGAGAAACGGTTCACAACCTAAGGCTCAGGAAAGGTCTTCTAGCAGGCACATAATGTGCAAGATAAATTCCCTCAGAAGGCCCCAATGTGATTAATAGAAATGTGAGTTTTCTTATGTGGTCTCAGACTTATTTTTTGTGGAAACATTTATACAGATGGGAGAACAGAAGGGAGTTGGAATCCCCACTGAAGGAGGGGGGCCTGAATAATTTAAATCAGTTACTAAAGACTTCAAATCTGCCTTACATAGTGCAAAATCTAATGTCAATACTTTCTAGATGCAAAACAATAGAGCAATTTAAACAAAAGAAGAACAGAACAACAGAGCTAACAGGCCATATGCTAACTTCCTATTTAACAGATGGAAATAGAGTCTAAGCCGAAGACAAGCAAAATATGGCACTGAAAGCAAATATTTATATTTTACTTTTCCCTGACTTTTACGTATTAACGCACCAAATCTAAAGGCATCAAAAAGGTGCTGCTCAAGTTTCTTTTATTTTAAAGTGCTATCCGTGCTCCTGCGGACGCGTTTTAGCTGCAAGGCAGCCTCTCTCACATACAAAAGGTGCCAAGTTATTTTTTTTATTTAAAAGGCACATCACTTCCTTGTTCATGAAAAGTGACACTCTACCCGTTCTTTTTGGTATCAAATACAGATATGTAGACATCTAAATACTTCTTGCATTTTATATATTATATATAAAATATATATTTTAAAATATACTTCAAATTAATTTGACAATAATTATATACCAGTATACAATTTAAATCAAATTGAAAAGATTTTTTTTCCTCTCCTTTCAAATTGGCTCCTATAATCTTTATACATTATTCTAAATACCTCCAATACCAAAGTTGGTAAAATTCCAATATTGTGATTCAGCCCAAGTGGGCAGTTTATAAAACATAAGTAAATATTTTATTGCTTCCATTGTTCATCAAGTCCTTATTTAATAAATTTGATAGTACTTAAAATTCCACATCTGCATATATAAGCTATTCAATTGTATAAAATACACAATAATAAATAATCTTCATTTACCGACTACTCCCAAGTGGGAAGCCATGAAAAAATAATAACTCTCGTTTTATAAACTGCCCACATGGGCTAAATAACAATGTTGGAATTTTCGGCCCTCTACTGCTGCATAATTCCAGTGGCCCTGGTTATACTTAGGATTTCCAGATGTACCAACTCCTCTGAATTTTCGTCACTAATAACTTTGCCCCTGTTTGACAAATCTCCACAAATCTTTCCAGACCTTTAGCTTTTTCTACATTGAGGGAGGATGGAAATTTGAGGTGATTGGTCAAGGTGGTGCAAAGATAAAAAAGTTGGTCCTAAAATGTGTTTTTCCACCAAAAGCACTTTCCATAGACATTTGTATCTCGCATAGCATGAAAATGGCTGAACGAATTGACATGAAATTTGGCAAGATTAGACATTATGGTTTGCAGATGATCCTTTTGGGTTCTACAGGTAAGCATGGTAAGTATTTTTGAAGGCATTTTAATATCGCGATATCTGTTGCAGTAGTTTCACAAAATATCGTGGTATTTCGCAGAAGTACTGCGGAACATATTGAAGACCGGGCATTATGTGACTGCCTTTACAAAAGTGAGAGGCAGCCAGGTTGTTTTTAGGTACACTGTAGCTGTGTTATGCCTTTTGATGTAAAGAAGTGTTAGGATTGCTACTTCCACTACCTATTAACTCCTTACTAAAGTGGTACTAGGGAGGGAAAGTTAATTATAAGTTTCTATATATTTTTTCAAAAATATAAGGAGTACTGCAGTACTGCCCCAAAGCTACCACTTTACTTAAAATACATTTAAAAATGTTAAACATTTAAAAACACTGTATTTTACAAATATAGTGTACTACAATGATTTTTTAGGTTTTGCCTGGGGCACGGAACTTTAGCTCCGCCCCCAGGAGAAATCTTTAGTTTTCAGTATGGGGGACTGAGAAATCTTTAGTTTTCAGTATGGGGGACTTGAATACGCCCTCTGTTCCATTGGCTAGCTCCATAAATGGAGGCTAGCCATTGGAACAGAGATCTGTCCGTCAAGGCCGGACCAGATTCGGGGGCGTTCCCGCGATTTTTTCGCTCTCCGCCCCTCTGTGCGCTCATCTCGGCGGTGGGCGTGTTTTTTTTTTTTTTTCTGTTATGGCGTGTTTTCTCATTCCGCCGAAGATGGCGCCGGGGCCCGTCGACCACTGTTTCTCCTGCTCAATGCTCAGGTAAGCAGCATGTTTTTATCTCGTTCCCCCCTCCCACTCTCCGTGTGCCCGTTCCGCCCCTGCCCCCCCCTCCCGCTCTCCGTGTGTCCGTTCCCGCCCCTGCCCCCCCTCCCGCTCTCCGTGTGTCCGTTCCCGCACGCCCCCCCGCGTCTCATGTCGTCTGTGCCGTTCCGCCCCCCTCACCCCTCCCGCTGTCCGTGGCTCTTTGTTTTTTTCAACTTCATGTAATTCTGTGCAAAATCACTTCATCTTCTCGTGCCTACCAAAATGAATATGTCCTTGTAATGTAACTGGTACTCATGTCGTCCCTCCTCCCGCTGTCCGTGTCTTTGTTCGCCCCCCCCCTCTTGACTCCCGCTGTCCGTGTCTTTGGTCAGCCCCCCCGACTCCCGCTGTGTGTGTGCCCGTCCCCGCTGCGAGATTTAACCCCCTCTTGACGAGATTTAACCCCCTCTGGGCCGGTCTTCCAGGCGTGGGCGGTCCAGGCTCTCCTATAGTGCACGCCAGGGTCTGATGCGGGGGGGGGGGTCCACAGAGCCAGCTCCTAGAGGCCTCTCCATTAAGAAAATGGGGTAACCCATAAGGTATGGACCTGGGCATTTAATGGTATCAAAACAACAATGGTCCTAGACCTATTAATTATACAGATTGACTTAAATCAATAGTATCAAAAATGTTTTTAGGTAGAGCAAACACAGTCCATCTGCTCTATTGTACTAAAAAAACCTTTTTGTACCACACGAAAACCTAAACCACCAACAAGAGATTACTTTTGATTTATTAACTTATTCATCATCTTTCTTGATATTTTTGTATGTTTTTACAGTTCATATTATACACAGATATTACATTTCATTTCCAAATTGATAAAAACAGAGGTTGCCCAAGAGAAAAATTGTGCAAAGGAGGTGATCAGAAGTGTGAAAGCAAGTAAACGGAAAGGAAACAAATTAAAGAGTGAAGAAACAACTATTCACATCATTTTCAAAGCAATAACAGACTTTCTACTCAGTCATATTGGGACCCTGGCCAACTAATTTTGAGTTTTTTAGAACATTTTTTAAACATTTTTTAAATAGACATATGTCTGAAAATTATTTTGCACTATATACAGTTCATGAGTTGGTCCAAGGGTAATTAGGGATACTGTCGACGTTTCGACTCGTCTTATGCCCAACTGGTGATTTAAACCTTGGGATTGCGAGTCTTCATCAGGACTGGAGAACGAACGTAGGCAACCAAGGGATAATAATAACCCCTTCAACAAAACGAAAAGCAAGAGGAAATGGTCCTGAATTCCAACTTTCCTATTAGTTTTCCTTATTATGTGGATTCCATTGTCACCACATCTCGGTGAGGATTCAAAGATTCATACAGGCACCATGGTAAATTATTACCTTAGAGAATTGGGATTATTCGCAGATTCTAGATAGCTCCAATGGTTGAATCAGGTAGCTTATCTGCGTATTTGCCGTGCTTTAAAGTAGGGGTGCCTATTCCTCGGGTCAAGATTCTATCTGCCGGTGATGGCTGTTACGTGAACGGCGTCCACGTAACAGGCGAGGTTTGACCGGCTGCCATCACCGGCAGATAGAATCTTGACCCGAGGAATAGGCACCCCTACTTTAAAGCACGGCAAATACGCAGATAAGCTACCTGATTCAACCATTGGAGCTATCTAGAATCTGCGAATAATCCCAATTCTCTAAGGTAATAATTTACCATGGTGCCTGTATGAATCTTTGAATCCTCACCGAGATGTGGTGACAATGGAATCCACATAATAAGGAAAACTAATAGGAAAGTTGGAATTCAGGACCATTTCCTCTTGCTTTTCGTTTTGTTGAAGGGGTTATTATTATCCCTTGGTTGCCTACGTTCGTTCTCCAGTCCTGATGAAGACTCGCAATCCCAAGGTTTAAATCACCAGTTGGGCATAAGACGAGTCGAAACGTCGACAGTATCCCTAATTACCCTTGGACCAACTCATGAACTGTATATAGTGCAAAATAATTTTCAGACATATGTCTATTTAAAAAATGTTTAAAAAATGTTCTAAAAAACTCAAAATTAGTTGGCCAGGGTCCCAATATGACTGAGTAGAAAGTCTGTTATTGCTTTGAAAATAATGTGAATAGTTGTTTCTTCACTCTTTAATTTGTTTCCTTTCCGTTTACTTGCTTTCACACTTCTGATCACCTCCTTTGCACAATTTTTCTCTTGGGCAACCTCTGTTTTTATCAATTTGGAAATGAAATGTAATATCTGTGTATAATATGAACTGTAAAAACATACAAAAATATCAAGAAAGATGATGAATAAGTTAATAAATCAAAAGTAATCTCTTGTTGGTGGTTTAGGTTTTCGTGTGGTACAAAAAGGTTTTTTTAGTACAATAGAGCAGATGGACTGTGTTTGCTCTACCTAAAAACATTTTTGATACTATTGATTTAAGTCAATCTGTATAATTAATAGGTCTAGGACCATTGTTGTTTTGATACCTAGAGGCCTCTCAGCCCGCTCTGGGCGCTGGATCTGAAGCCCGGTCTCGGGACCCCTGCCCCCGCACAGCAGCCTCGTGTCAGCGCCATCCTTCCCTTCATAGCTCCTCGCGGGGTGACCAGCCTTTCCATCCCCAGGCGCTACATTCCGTAAACACAGGAGCGGGATATATGGCTCCCTGAAGACCACCTTTGCGCGCTCCTGTCACGCCCCCCGTCCCCTAATACCAGGGTACGGGGGCGTGCCCGCACACACGTGCACTTCATTCATGCTGGGCCCCTCAAGGCGCTTGTTCCTTTCGAGGCGCCCCACGCATGAGACCCCTGCTGTCTGGGCCCCGCCCACACGCACTTTATAGTGGGGGGGAGGTTTAGAACTACAGGTTCCAGCATCCTTCGCGCTTCGGGCTGAGAAGCGAGCTCGAGGCGACGGCAGTGATGCTGCAGGGGCAAACTGGGGGCGCTGTATGTAGCCAGGCCGGAGACAGCTGGGGGGTCTGACTGCAGCCGCCTCAGATGAGACCGGCCCGAGAGGCCGCTGGCAGCCCGGCTGAGTCTGCAGACTCTGAACCGCACAGGTGCTCGGGGTTGGCCAGGGTCACAGGTGAGTCAATGTGTCTCGCTCGTTGTTTGTCCTGAATTTTAACCTTTTGCTCTGAATTTCCAGTCAGTGCTCCCAATCTGCCTTCTTGCCAGGTGGTCTCCTTCAGCATACACCTGAAAGCTTAATTTGTATTTTGTAAGATTGTTAACTTTTTTTCAATCTCACAATATGACCCGAGTGTGCCTTTGTGGAACGTGCTTTGAATAAGGACAACGACACTGCTGTGCTCCTCTTATTCAACATCTGCGTCACAGAGCACAATACAGACTTCAGGGCATTTACCAAAACTCGACAAAAATAAGTTAGGGGCATACATTATTTTTGCTTAGTCATGATTAGATGACTTCCAGCTGTGTTGCTTCGAGAGGAAGATATTTTGGCGGTAGCACGCTCAGATAGTCCTCAGATGACTGCTCGGGATACTGTTTACAACCTTCCCTTACTGACTAAATACCAATACAGCAGACCAGGCCTTAGCACGACGTGAACAACTTAATTTCCAACTGCTGCCTTCAATAAAGCCGTCTCTCTGTGAAAAAACATACGTTAACAAAAATCATCTTGACTCTGGAATAAATATACATCTGAAGGTGCAGACTGGGATGTGTCAAAGACGGAGGGCCAGCATTCTACAGCTTTGAAGACTCCCAGCTACTTTCATAATGAAAGACAGAACCTCCACCGGTGGACCAAACCAGCACTGGCTAAGCCAATCGGTCTGGCATTGGCTGCAAGACTTTGCCTATGTCAATGCTTGTTATCTTTTTTCCTCCCCGCTCCTTCTAACGGCCGTCGAGGTACTTCAGTATCCCTGCTGTTATTCTGCCCCCCCCCCTTTGTCCCTGGGGGGCCAGGAAGGCGGAGGCTACTTCATCACCAAGGACATTAGGCCAGAATTAGCCAGACGTCCTTTTCCTGTCCTCTCGCAGTCTGTCCTCTCCCAGCCTGCCCTCTCCCAGCCTGCCCTCTCCCAGCCTGCCCTCTCCCAGCCTGCCCTCTCCCAGCCTGCCCTCTCCCAGCCTGCCCTCTCCCAGCCTGTCCTCTCCCAGCCTGTCCTCTCCCAGCCTGTCCTTTTCCTGTCCTCTCCCAGCCTGCCCACTCCCAGCCTGCCCACTCCCAGCCTGTCCTCTCCCAGCCTGTCCTCTCCCAGCCTGTCCTTTTCCTGCCCTCTCCCAGCCTGCCCACACCCGGCCTGCCCACTCCCGGCCTGCCCACTCCCGGCCTGCCCACTCCCGGCCTGCCCACTCCCAGCCTGCCCACTCCCAGCCTGCCCACTCCCAGCCTGCCCACTCCCAGCCTGCCCACTCCCAGCCTGCCCACTCCCAGCCTGCCCACTCCCAGCCTGCCCACTCCCAGCCTGCCCACTCCCAGCCTGCCCACTCCCAGCCTGCCCACTCCCAGCCTGCCCACTCCCAGCCTGCCCACTCCCGGCCTGCCCACTCCCGGCCTGCCCTCTCCCGGCCTGCCCTCTCCCGGCCTGCCCTCTCCCGGCCTGCCCTCTCCCGGCCTGCCCACTCCCGGCCTGCCCACTCCCGGCCTGCCCTCTCCCGGCCTGCCCACTCCCGGCCTGCCCACTCCCGGCCTGCCCACTCCCGGCCTGCCCACTCCCGGCCTGCCCACTCCCGGCCTGCCCACTCCCGGCCTGCCCACTCCCGGCCTGCCCACTCCCGGCCTGCCCTCTCCCGGCCTGTCCTCTCCCGGCCTGTCCTCTCCCGGCCTGTCCTCTCCCGGCCTGTCCTCTCCCGGCCTGTCCTCTCCCGGCCTGTCCTCTCCCGGCCTGTCCTCTCCCGGCCTGTCCTCTCCCGGCCTGTCCTCTCCCAGCCTGCCCTCTCCCAGCCTGTCCCCTCCCAGCCTGTCCCCT
This sequence comes from Lissotriton helveticus, assembly GCF_964261635.1. Lineage (NCBI taxonomy): Eukaryota > Metazoa > Chordata > Amphibia > Caudata > Salamandridae > Lissotriton > Lissotriton helveticus. The sequence continues at coordinate 1,827,413,456 of NC_136061.1, read as the reverse complement.
CCCAGCCTGTCCCCTCCCAGCCTGTCCCCTCCCTGCCTGTTGTCGTGTCCCGGCGGCAGCAGGCAGCAGGCAGGAGCGTGCACTGCGTCCCCGAAGTAACAGCCCTAAAGCAAGCAAGAAGTACGCCCCCCTCCCACCAATCCCTGTTAGGTAGTGGAAACTGTCCAAACTGGGGTGCAGACAGCTCCTCTCAACTTTCGGCCTGGTACCACTGCACCAGCCGCACTACTTCCCTACTGACCGTTCTCCACTTCAGCCCCGTCTAAATTACAATTCCTGCTTGTGACCCTTTTGCCTGCTTGTGCTTGTTTTCATGACCCTGTTGCCTGCTTGTGCCTCTGTGTGCCCCTGTTGCCTGCTTGTGCCTCCGTGTGCCCCTGTTGCCTGCTTGTGCCTCCGTTTTCGTGCCCCTGTCGCCTGCTTTTGCCTCAGTTTTCGTGACCCTGTTGCCTGCTTGTGCCTCCGTAAGTGCCCCTGTTGCCTGCTTGTGCCTCCGTGTGCCCCTGTTGCCTGCTTGTGCCTCCGTGTGTCCCTGTTGACTGCTTGTGCCTCCGTGTGCCCCTGTTGCCTGCTTGTGCCTCCGTGTGCCCCTGTTGCCTGCTTGTGCCTCCGTGTGTCACTGTTGACTGCTTGTGCCTCCGTGTGCCCCTGTTGCCTGCTTGTGCCTCCGTGTGCCCCTGTTGCCTGCTTGTGCCTCCGTGTGCCCCTGTTGCCTGCTTGTGCCTCCGTGTACCCCTGTTGCCTGCTTGTGCCTCCGTGTGCCCCTGTTGCCTGCTTGTGCTGTGTGGGTGTGTGTGGAAGGCTCTGTGTGGCTGTGTGTGTGGGAAGCTTTGTGTGGCTGTGTGTGTGGGAAGCTTTGTGTGGCTGTGTGTGTGGGGGGCTTTGTGTGGCTGTGTGTGTGGGGGGCTCTGTGTGGCTGTGTGTGTGGGGGGCTCTGTGTGGCTGTGTGTGTGGGGGGCTCTGTGTGGCTGTGTGTGTGGGGGGCTCTGTGTGGCTGTGTGTGTGGGGGGGCTCTGTGTGTGTCATTTGCGAGAGATAAAGCTAGTGGCATTGTAAATGACAATACCATTTATTTATGTTAAAAAAAACAAATAAAAATAATGTCAAGAGCAATGCCAATAGCTCTAACTTTAACAAAGGCAAAACCATTGCATTGTAAATGCTTGTTTCTATTTGAAACACATTTAAATCTTCACAAAAAAGTCTACGGATTACAGTGGTAATACCTACAAATTTTTGTGCCACTTAAAAAAATAAAAAATGTGCAGTTCTCTCTAAATTGCTGTAAAAATATACAGAAAACTATGAATACATTTCTCAACCTATTAGAACTTTAATAAAGTGATGAAAAGTAAGGGACCAACAATAAAACCTACTACTTAACTATAGCTAAGAGCCTAACGCAGAACACGGCCAAACTGTGCTGAAAGCAAGATGGCTACCTATTACGTTTGGTAAACCTAACCATTAGCCAATCCCATACTGCCTTATGTGCATGTGCCACGGTATACTGCAAACATACTAATGTATGCCACGGTACAATATATATACACCAGTGTATTTTAAAACTTGTAACTTTGACACTACTGACAATATTCACACATACTATCAAACATTACTAATTACACTTAATAAAGTATTTTCCTGCCTCATTACCTCTGTCTGTTCACACACTTTCACGTGACGTCTGTTCCAATTATGCCACTCCCCTCTGCACCACTACGCTGTACGCGATTACACTCTACGCCACTCTATTTTATGACGTCAATACACGCCCCTCCACACTACTCCATTGTACACTATTCCACTGTACCCAACTCCACTTTAAGATACTACACTCTATGCTATTCCACTCTACGCCACTTCATGTTACTTCAGTATACACCACTGCACTGCACACTATTCCACTGTATGCCACTCCACTGCACACTATTCATCACTCCATTCTACGCCTCTCCACGTTACTACACTCCATTCTACATCACTACACTGTATGCCAGTAATACTCTATGTTATTCCACACTACACCACTCCACTACACGCCTCACTACTGTAAGCTATTACACTGCACACCGCTAGTTTACCCCACTACGCTCTACCCTGCTACACTCTACGCCACCCTAGTCTACTCCACTACACTAACGCACTAACCTGTAAAACATTACCCTCTATGCTGGTCCTATTGCGGCTTCCTCTGCGACGGTTATCCTGTCCAGCTTGCCCTGAGTCTGCTATCCTCGGCTGCACTTCTACCTTCCGCCCTCTGTTTCGACCCCTTCTGCTCCGTTTTACCTTTTTTGGTTAGTTTTTCTGAATTCTGTTTGGCCTTTTCTGCTAATTGGCCTACCTTGTTATGCCCTCTTCTACTCTGTTTTGTCTTTCTGCTCATTTTTCTGCCCTCTGTTTTGCCTTTTTCTGCTAATTTCTTCCCTCCTCCAGCCGTTTCCTCAAGACTTGGCTTTTTAACGGAGGCTTCGCACCCTAGCACCCAGATACCCCCAGGGGTGAGGTGCCACACGCTACAAATGCTGATAGAGTGAAATCAATTGATGCCAACACATTCTACGCTATTCAACTGTACGCAAGTTTACTATAAGCTATTCTACTGTATGTAATTTCAGTCTGCGCCACTTCAGATGTATTCAATTCCACTGTACGCAACCACACTACGCCACTCCACAGTACGCTATTCTACTCTATGCCAAACCATAGTAAGCTATTCCACTCTATGCCACTACTGTACCTCATTCCATTGTACATAGTTCAACTCTACACCACTGCACTCTACCCTACTCCACTGTACGCTATTAGACTCCACTCCACTGTACGCAACTACACTCTGTGAGAAGTTGGCCTGGTATATGATCACTATTCTAGTGAGCACCTTGCACCAGTCCAAACAACCCTTATGGTGATGGTTGTAAAGTCAACCTTATAGACCAGCTATCCTAGTGGTAGCATGGACAAAAGCAGTCTTAGGCTAAACTCAAGAGGGCATGTGAAGGCAGCTGTTTTACCATATGCAATCCCGCAATCCCTTTAATACCAAATGAAAGGACACCACACAGGATATATATAATATATAATATATATATATATTTATAACTAAATTACTCCTCTGAACTCTTTATGAGGTCAGAGGCACAAGCACATAACAAGATACTTAATAAACATACAATAAGTTGCACAAAATACAGTTATGTCCTAGGGGCACTTCGAACCATATACTAAAATAGTGGTATAAGAACCACGTCACGAACAAAGGAAAGGCCTAGGGCATCGCTGGGGCTACACTGTACTACCAAAGGATAGGGAGCAGGAGGCCCACGAGATGCGCGTGCAGTGTCTTTTCCATAGAATTAGAATGGGAACGAAAGAAATGGAAACTAGTTCTTTTAGGACACTTCCGTATGGACTAGGGAAAAGCTACTAGAAACTAGGACACTAGGATAGTCAATACCCACAGGAGTATCAAAATACTCGCGTTACCTCACCCACAGGATGCGGGTGCATAGGTGTCAAAGTGTGTCGGGTTTCGTTGCTGATTCCTATGGAGCCTTGGAGAAAGATGCTGCAGGCGACCAAGAGAGAAGTGTCCGATTGGATCCAAGGACGGATCGAGGATGAAGAGTACCTGAAAGCAGAGGGGACAGAGTCTGGGTCACTAGCCAGTGACCAGGATGGAACCAGGAAGGAACCAGGCGATGTCGCGAAGCAATCAGGTGATGTCGTGAAGCTTGTCTCTGCAGCCACGTGGACCAGGAAGTGTCGACGACGACCAGGCGCTGGATACGGACTGTCCCACGAAGGCTCTCGCTGTCGGCGGTGTCGGCTTCCGGATTGGAGTCAACAAGCCTTGGCAAAGGCAACCCACACAGGAATCGAAGATGGCTTCTTATCAGACCAGCAAGGTCTGATGGGCTTCTCCTTTTCAGGGAAGCAGGGGCCAGTCTGGAGCAACCAGACCAGCGTTGTAAATAAAAGGTTTTGTCATCACAGAGGCCACTAGCCAACGGGCAAGTGACCGGACATACGCGTCGAGCAGGAAAATGCAGAAGGGCCCCACGCAGAAGTCATGGAGTGTGGAGGGCTGATCTTCGGTGCAGTTGTTGCTTGGGGCTGGGGCTGGGGCTTCTCAATCCCCAATGCACAACTTCAAGGGTGCCTCAGAAGTTGCACGGAAAGCAATTTGCTGGCTTTCTAAGATGGCCGGTCCCACGTCTCTCGTCGCCTCCACGGGTCTCCGCTCTGCTGTGACTGTGTATCGGCTGTTGGAAGTCTGGAAGTCCGGGTCTTGTCAGGCTCTGTGCTCGGGCTCCGGCGGGAGCGCCGACAAAGCAAACCGTTGATCGCTTGATGGTGCCTGCTTGCACAGGGGGTTACTCCTTGACCACAAGGGAGATTCTTCAGTCGTCTTCTTGCAAAGTAGATCGTCGAAGGTCCAGAGTTTCGTTTCAGAGTTTCAGTCAGGATAAATCTAAAGTCTTGGGACTCAGCTCCTACCTATATACCAAATTTAGGGGCTGGATTACCTGCTAGGTCCCTCCTATGGGTGGGACCCAGTAAGGGGGTGGTTACACCCCTTTCCCTTTGTCCAGTTTCGCGCCAGAGCTGGGGCTGGAGTGCTCCTGCACCGGTTTGAACTGGACTATGCATGGGACACCTTGTGTGCCCCAGGCAGTGTCTCATTTCATTCAGCCCTCCCTGCCCCAACACACTATAGCCTGTCTGGGGTGGTGCTAGCACCTCCCAAGACAGGAAACCTATTGTCCAAGCCTCCCTCGCTGGAAGGACTCCCAGCAGCAGGAGGTCAGACTTGTGTCTGTGGCAGCAGAAACCATTTTGTGATGCGGAGGCTCTGGTTAACTTTAACCGGGATTACTAGGAACAAAATGTCTTCTCCCTCTAGAAGGGTGGAATGCTACCCCCGTCGCCAGAACTGGCGAGAGGGTAGTATTCCAAAGCGTATGACACCTTACACGACATGTTTTGATAAAGCCAAACCAAAGTTAGCATTTAACCGCGAGGTTCATAATGCACTTAAGAGTATATGGTATGGCTATATCATAGAACAGCTATAAGGACATGGTTCCGAAAGCTGCAGACAGGCTCAGCTCATGCTAGAGCACTATCTCACATAAAACCAAGCACTCTGCCTTCAGGATTGTCAAGGTCTGCCATAGGAGTGACTTATAGGTGCATATGTGTCTATATATAAGGTTAGATATAGGAATACTATATCTAAGCAAGGGGTGATTACACAACCTTGCCCCAGCTGAGTGATCAGCCAGTTGTGTCAGTTTGGATGGCCAGCCAGGGGTGGCAAAAGATATGCTGCAGCCCCTGGTAGGCCTTGGGTGCCCTGGGTACCTATGGTACACTGTACAGGGACTCACAAGAGTGACCCAATTCCCAATTGGTGATGTACCTAAAGTACATGGTGTGAATTTAGAGAGAGAACAGCAGGGCTGTGGGTCTGATTAGCAGGCCCACAGTCACATCTAAGTCTAAAACCAGTGAAGCAAAAAGTGGGGGGGACCATAGGAAAGCAGACCCTACTCTCCTACACACTCTATGTCACTGAACTCTTAGCTGTTCGATTCTATCCACTGTACACCACTCCATGACACTGTTCTCTACTCCACAGTAAATAATGTTATTCTACCCCACTCCACTCTATTGCACTGTCACTCCACACCATTTCACTTTATGCAACTTCATGCCACACCACTGTGTTCCACTCAACACTATACTCCACTCGACGCCCCTCCACTGTACCACACAATACTGCACTGTATAGCACTACACTGTATTTTGTATGAGACACTACTGCACTGTACTCCACTACTAAACTGTATGCCACTCCACTGTACAACAGTCTATCCAGCTCCATTCTACCACACTGTACCACACTCTATTTTACTCCATGCCACTCTGCAACACCTTAATCCACTCTATGACACTCTATTCAACTCCACTCTACGACACTTTGACACTCTAGAACACACCAGTCCACTTCATTGTACCACGCACCACTCCACAACACTTTACTCCACTGCATACTACCCCAATACACTGTACTCGATTCCATGCCACTATACTTTAGAACACGCTACTCACTCCACTTCGACTCCACTACACTCTACTCCACTGCATGATACTTTACTCCACTGTATACCCCTACACTTAACTGTGCAACCCTCTACCCTGAGCCCCTCCATCCTACTGTAGAACTCTCTACGACACTTTCCAACACTTTACCACCACCACTCCATGCTACTGTACTATACAACACACAACTACACTATATAACAATTTACTCCACTGTGTGATACGCCACACGGAACTGCACTCATCTCCACTCTACCCCACTGCAATGTACTCCATGACACTCTCCTCCACTCTACTGTACCACACTCCACTTGATGAGACCAGGGTTCTAGGGTTAAAAGTCATGAATATTGATGCTTTTCATATCAAGATCCTAGTCTAGGTGAGCAACAAGCTATGAATCAGGAAACGTGCTAAAATAGTTGCATCAGGGAGGATAACTGAACTCCATCAGATGAACAATGGAAACAGTGTTATTACATCTGCGCTAAAACACGTTATTAACTTTGGATGCTCTGTGAAGTTAAAAGTGCTCAGTCAGCGTTTCAAACAGCCCACAGCATGATAAAATCCAATGTACAAAATTAGTTCAATAAAGAAACCCTGCCTTTGAAAACAGGTATGGAAACACAAAATCTTGGTTTTGGAAACAGGAATTAGCAAGCATTTTGGAGGGGATTCTTACAGCTCACACTACTCCGAACAGAGGGAATACAGTTCTATGTCAAAAAGGCAAAGGGTTTATCACATTACAGACATTTTGTGACCATTGGGGACAGAACGAAGACCTACAAAAGTAACAGGATAGTATGATTGATAATGACCACTATTTAAATCATGTTTTACCCAATTCCTGCCTCTATGGCTCGGTCACTCAATGAAGCGGTCATCCTCTTGTGGTGGGTAACCTTTAGCTTCATTCTAGAAATGCTCCTGGCAATGCATCCTCCCCATTCCTGAGCCCTACTAGACCTTGCATCAGTACGACTGCCTCACTTGAATTCCTCTGCCAACTTAATACATCAATGTGGCCACAATTAATATCCTGTTCTTCACGTGGTGGACAAGACACAGCTAGAATTACACAAAGTAAAATGATCAGGTTTCCTTCTTGCTTGTTCGTGCAAACAAAAAAAAAAGGTTCTTCTTGGGACTCCAGCAAATGGGGCTACATTAAAAGGGTATCGGCTGAATATTTTGTCACATTTGGATAAGGCTAATATGCTGTGGTTGCTCGCATTAATATAGGCCTACAACCAGGAAGCTTTATGTTTATCCTGGTCTAACTTGTTTAACCCAGGAGCTGAGCTCACTGCATTTACTTTAAGTAGTGGAGGTCAAATTCTATTGCATAAAATGGAGTGCATTTTTAACACGTATGTGCAAGCCGTACAAATGAAGGCCAGCCTACACCACAGCGTATCATATCTTGGCTAAACGTCTAGCAACATCTAATTGGCAATATCCCCAGGAACACCTTACCTAAAATCAAGTAGTGGTAAAGTGGCTTACCGAATCCCGGAACTGAACTTAAAGCAGCGCTGGAATAAGAAATGGGCCCCTCCTCCAATTTATGAGTTTTTAATGGAATCATCTTAACAGATATGGCTTGTGGGATTTTTAGAAACAACGAACTGATATGCCATGTACCATCATAAAACATGTCTGGTCTTCGAGTGTTTGCAGAGCTGAGAAATCATATGAACAATCACTGGAACACACTGGCCTCCCCTCTTGGAATTGGCTCCTGCTGAGGCATCCACTTGATTTGCTCATGATAAAAAGTTTAAACCACCCCATCCCTCCTCCCCCCGCAGATCGCCCCGCCCCACACCGCTCTACAGCAAGTTCAATGGAAAGATATTCATCTAATCTGTTCTGCCGGTCTTTCAACACAAGCCTGACTATTGTAATTCGATCTTTTGTTTACACTACACTTTCAGCACTGTGTTCTGTTGTTTCTCCCAACTAGGTCCATATTTGATGAATACTTCAAATTGAAAACATTTTTTTTGTTGAATGTATGACAACAAAGGAATAAAATCCCAAAGAACCAGATACATCTTATGTTTTAAACAAAGCTCTGACCAAAAGAAAAAACACAGAAGATTAACCATGGCTTTCAGAGTAAACACTTTAAAGAACTACCGATCAGAGATAATGTCCTAACTAAATAGAATGCATTCAATGACTTCCATAGTGAAGTATTTCCTACATCCTGGAAGTACAAACTACTCTCTGAACCAGCAAACTATGCTCATCTATTTCTCACAGTCATTTTGAATGGTCAGACTAATTTTGGTGACTTTTCTCCAACAGTGCTTTGTTAAGATTATAGAAAAACACAAAGGTGATGATGGATGGAGCGTTGACAATACAAACACTCACCCCCAGTCAACTGATCTGGGTTTAATCCATCACCGTTCTTTAGCTCACTCCGCCACCCCAGTTCAGACATGGTCCCCTCCCTCTACCTCTGTCTCTGCCTCTCTCTCGCCCTCTGTCGCCCTCGCCCTCGCCCTCTGTCGCCCTCGCCCTCCGTCGCCCTCCGTCGCCCTCGCCCTCTGTCGCCCTCTCTGCCTCTCTGTCTCGGTCTGTCCCCGTCTCCCTCCCTCTGTTTCCCTCTCCGTCTCGGTCTGTCTCTGCCTCGGTCTGTCTGCCTCTATCCCTGTCTCGGTATGTCCCTGTCTCTCTCTCTCTCTGCCTCCCTCTCTCTGTCTGTCTCGTTCTTGCTCTCTCTGCCTCCCTCTCTCTGTCGGTCTCCCTCCCACTCTCGCTGCCTCCCTCTGTCGGTCTCCCTCCCGCTCTCGGTCTCCCTCCCGCTCTCGCTGCCTCCCTCTGTCGGTCTCCCTCCCGCTCTCGCTGCCTCCCTCTGTCTGTCTGCCTCCCGCTCTCGCTGCCTCCCTCTGTCTGTCTGCCTCCCGCTCTGTCTGCCTCCCGCTCTGTCTGCCTCCCGCTCTGTCTGCCTCCCGCTCTGTCTGCCTCCCGCTCTGTCTGCCTCCCGCTCTGTCTGCCTCCCGCTCTGTCTGCCTCCCGCTCTGTCTGCCTCCCGCTCTGTCTGCCTCCCGCTCTGTCTGCCTCCCGCTCTGTCTGCCTCCCGCTCTGTCTGCCTCCCGCTCTGTCTGCCTCCCGCTCTGTCTGCCTCCCGCTCTGTCTGCCTCCCGCTCTGTCTGCCTCCCGCTCTGTCTGCCTCCCGCTCTGTCTGCCTCCCGCTCTGTCTGCCTCTCTCTCTGTCTGCCTCTCTCTCTGTCTCCCACGGTTTCCCTCTCCCACGGTTTCCCTCTCCCTCGGTTTCCCTCTCCCTCGGTCTCCCTCTCCCTCGGTCTCCCTCCCTCCCTCTGTCTGTCTCCCTCCCTCCGTCTGTCTCCCTCTGACTTCTTCCCTCTGTCTCCGTCCATCTCCCCTCTCTCTGTCTCCCTCTCTGTCTTCCTCCCTCTATCTCCATCTGTCACCCTCTGTCACCTCACCCCAGTTTACAGGGCACACACACAGCCGCACCTGTGTACTTTGCAGGTTTTCAAAAGACCGTTTACTTGTTAATGGGGATTGGTTGTGAATCGCCCGGCCCCCTTGGATCAGAGTGTCTCGGAGTCTGCGCTGCTGTGGCAGACTCCAAGACACTCTTTCAAAGGAATGCCTCTTAATTAACAGCAGTTATGTGCCAAGTGCCCTTAATACCGGTGTCATCCTGTGACACACCCACCATATGCAGGCGACACAGTACTGTGTAGGGACACACAGTTTGGAAAGCTCTGGGTTAGAGAGCTTTGACACAACTCTACTCAGGTACCTTGCAAGCGCTACTAACTGACAGCATCCTAGTGTGCTCTAGAATGGAGCTTTGATCTCTCCCATCTGACCTCAAAACGGAGGGTGGGCTTAAAACTCACAGAGACAGTATCCTGGCTGAGATACCCGGAGAGGCTTCCTGTTCCATACTGAATTGCGAAGGCAGTCCCATTCTTCACAAACGTGCTCGACTTCGAAGAATCATACTTATGATGTATCACTGCATGGGGGAAAGAGGTAGAGGGGAGAACGTGAGATGAGAGAGAAATTTAAATAGATACAAGAAGTGCAGAGAAAGGATCAGAGAACATATTCTCATACTACCCTTTCATGCAAGTACTTTCCATCTTCAAATACATTTGCACCCTTGAATTGTTAGTGAATATGAGGAATGAAGACTTGTACAGCGCATACTCTACCAACTGTATAGTATCTGTACACGGACTGATACATTTTATTTCCCAATTAATTAGAGCACTGTTGCTAGATACAGAAATGAGGAAAAGCACAGTGTAGTCACCCGTGAGGTTTGAACCAGTGACCTTCAGGTAACAATTCTCTGCTGTGCTGCACTCTTTCACTCTGCTACAATACACTTCCTAAAACTCTACTCCGCTCCGCTCCAGCTGCGAGGACAGGTTGGCGGACGTACTTTCCAAACTCTCACCCACCACCAGCCAACCGCCATCAATTTAACACTACAACCCTCCCACTCCTTTGCTCAAGAAGGCAGGGCAAGGATGACACTTACAGCAGGCAATGTCCAGCAGAGAACAATGGACGGAGGGCACCCACAAGTTAGAAGAACCAGTGTCGAAGACCACTGTGAACGGTTGAGGGGGTGTACCAATGCCGATCTCTCCATAGTACTGTGCCTGAGAGAGGAAAAAGAAGATCAAATTGAATAGTTGACTTCCATATACCTTTCCTTGATGTACAACTATGAAGAAAAGAGGCAATAAGAAGAGGCGAGTCAAAAAAGGCGTTCCCACAAAAAGGGCAGCCTGGCAGAATTGTGAGAGTAAGGGGTGCAAATACAGAGAGCTAGAGGGAGCCCAGACATCACGTGTGGTAGAAAAAGTAAATGAAGGTGGCAGCTGAAGCAAAGAGCCAGAGGACAGGGAAGTTCCGCAACACAGAGCATCAGTATTTTCAGATTAGAAGAGGAGGAACCAAAAGGAATGAATGAACGAAAGACATATGCTGAAACGGTGGAGAACATGTGTCAAGGAAGAAGGTGTATTGGAGCACGGAGATACTGCTGATAGAATGTCTCTTCAAGGACATGCTCGCCTGTCGATAGACACCAATCTGCCTCTCAATGATCCCCAGGGCAGTAAATGCAGAAAGCTGTGCCAACATTCCCTGTAAAAGTTTATACAGGGGCTGGTTGGGAGTATTGTCGCCTTTCACTCTGCTCCCCTTGATGAAACATTCTACGACAGTGCAACTACAAATACATCAGCAGTTTCTCTGGGAGTTTCAACAGACAAGTCTGCTCTTTCCCTTTACGGTTTAGGATGCCATGTAGAAGACTTATTGGGTGAGAGGTCTTGGAATAAAGATTGATGGGTGCACCTTACTTGCACCAGCTTCCAAAACTGCTTGGCTTTTTCAAACACCCCCCTCAACGCGATGGCTTAGGCAAGACCTAAAAAGAGAGGGCACTGTCTCAAAGGCAAAACAAGCATTGACAACGTCAATGGGTAAGGCTTATGAATGGAAGAACCTTTTTTGTAATTGATGTGCTTAAGCACTCAAGTCCACAAGTATGTCACTCATCTCAACACTTGTGCATGCATAATACCCTCCTTCCATTCTTTTTGTAAAGCGCTCTGATATCCTTCGGGATCCTGTTCACGCTATATAAAACTTTATAAATAAAATAAATAAATAAACAAACCTCTGTAGGGTACATGTCCAACGTGCTACCACCCTAGTAGAGGCCACTGCCATGGCAAGTAGTGCAGTCCTGAAAATGGCAGATTGATACTTCCAGACAGCATTTACCTGGGATAAGTGACATGAGTGGAAGACAGGAGGTTCTAAGGAAATCCAAGAAAAGAAGCAGGAGGCCACCCACTTCCAGTCAACCTTGAATCCTGGAAGTCACACCTATTCACTAGTCTAGAAATATTAGGTAGGAAGGAGAGGTTGCTCTAGGACGTGTAACCAGCTGTGGGATAGGAAAATGTATGCAGTGCCAGGATTGGATCCTGTGATTCTAGAATTCAAATAATGTGTAATCTTTTGGCAACATGCAAATCACTTCCATTTGACCATGTTAAGCACTATAATCATGTCATGGGCGTTAAAATTGGAGAAAGATTGCAGTGCCTCACAAATACATACTTTTTCCACATACACAGCACATATATTATAACCCTCTACAACGTATGCTTAGCATTATATGCGAGCCATCAAACGTCTGTGCCCTTGTTCACCATGAAGATGTGGATTCCCACTATTTCACACTTGGTATTCTGCTGGTTCTCAGCCATTTACTTAGTTCTAGTCTACTGCTACTAAAGTAAATTCACTGGGTTCATTTACAACAGATTGACAGTATTTAAATATGCGTTCAAGGCAGCTAATTGTTCCAACAAGCCTGTCTTGTGGTGTTGCGTCTCTTAGCACTCTTAACAATCTTGGGTCTATATTGAAAGAAGTGCCTATCAGACACACAGGGTAACACTGCCTAAAGAACCAAAAGTGCGCTACAAGTGCCAAATACTTCCACTTACAACTCTGCCCCACTCCCAGTCCCAAACACAAAAAATAAAACAAATAACGCAAAGTGTTCTGGCTATCCTGCTAAGGAAAAAGACTTGCTGGAGAATCAATGTAAAACAGCCATAAAAACACACAACCATACCGTTCACTTGTAGGAAATGTCAAGCATGGTGTGATCATTGTAATGGGGAAGAAAGAGAGCCCAAAATAAAAACAGCTTTCATACACAGCTGAGAGGAGAAAGGGTGAGCAAGAAAGGAGAAATGCAGGACACCTCCCCTGGCAGCTTTAGAGTGGAAAGACTGGTTGCTTACATCCAAGTAGTTCATGAGGATTTCTGGTGTGGGACTTTTTCTGGGTGGGAAGCCCAGGTTGTACTTTAGTTGATCACCAGTAGCCACAAGTTTTTCGATTTCAGTTGACTCATTGATGAAAGTGCGTCGGATTGTGCGGAACTTGGTCAGCGGGATCCTGTTGATGGAAGGGAGGAAAATGTAAGAGGTTAGGTGACAAAATCTCAAGCAAGTATTAGCAGCAAATTCAAGGAGCACCGAGCAGTGTGGAGCTGGTCTAAGGTGACATCAGAAGGCCTGAACCCAGCACTCTGCTGGTTTCAAAAGGGGAGAAGAGCAACAGTCCCTTTTCAACCTAATCCTTAGTCACGTCTTGTATTAGGATATGTGATGTCATCAACGGGGTATCGTAACATCCTTTGAAATAGCCTCTTTATATGAGAGAAGAGGAATAGCCTCCTTAACTGTGAATAATAAGAGTGTTCACCTTAAACCTAAATGTTTCTTTAACCAACATTCTGCTTATCGAGGCCCTTTGTTTTAATAGGTGATGTACACTGACTTATCAGGTCAGCACGTTGCTTTAATTGCACTTTACCATAAGGTCAATTTTGCATGCTACCTTCCTCAAAGCTCTTCTTCCAAAGCTCTTTAGCTCTAGTAAATGTTGCATTAATGTAAAAGAAGCTATTATATAAAGACAAAAAAAATAAAAAATAAAAGATTTCAGCACCACAGGGTTGGGATTAGGGATAGGTATCAGCTTAGAGTTTGTTTGAAAGGTGAAAGGGCAGGGGAGCTCATCAAGATTAAGGGGAGGTTCAGTAGGGGTAGGACCATGACCATGGTTATGAAAATGGATCAGGTTAGGGGTTATGGTTAGTTTAAGGTAAGAGTCGGAGATATGATTAGGCTCAACAATAACATGACGCTAACTACAGCTGCAGGGCCATTGGACAAACTTTAGAGTCAAGGTTCAGCACAGTAGTAAAGTAAGGTTCAGCGTTACAGGTGGAAAGGTTGTCAGATTGTATTCATTCCGTTTCTTTATTCCTGCCAATGTGATTACATCGCAAATCAAACCGATTTAAAACAGGTCTTCAAACATCTTTGCTTCAAACAAATGTATCATTTTTACATTCTATAGCACTGCATGAATATACATACATATATTGATGACAGAAGAATGGAGGGAGCGGACACTGTGTCTGCAGACGATGTGAGGGTGGAGTAGTAGAAAGGAGATTAGCAATGAAGTGCTTCCCTGTGATCACAGAGGCCTTGCTTTCTCGCATTGCAAACCCCACTGTCATTCCTGTATCCCCCTTACGATAAACCAAAGATCTTTTTGGAAGTCTTGCCTACTATACACTGCATGTGCTGTCTGTTGCGATACATATTGTTAGCTTATAGTCTGCTTAAAGTCCCGCCCAGCACTTACCACTGGTAGACTTCCAAGTCATTCTTATTAGCTTGCTTCTTACTCATTAGCGTGTGTGGGGTTTCCTTCCTTTTTTGGTGTTTGCCCCTTTCCTGGAGCATGGACACATTTAGGGGCTGATTATGATGGAGGATTTTCCGCATCCTCCGGGCCGGCGGAAGCCACCGCCGGCCCGGAGGATGCGGTAAATCCTCTGCGGACTCACCAAAGACCCACCGCCACATTAGGATGGCTGGTGGGTCCTGGTTTCCGTCCGCAGCTTTTCCGCCGCGGTTGGCTTACAACCGCGGCGGAAAAGCTCTAATATGGGGACGGTGTCTCTCAGACACCGTCAACCATATTAGGATGGGCTGTGCAAAATACTTTTCCGCGGCGGGTTTTCCGCCGTGGAAAAGCATGTGTAACTTCACTGCGGGGGCCCTTTGCGGGCCCCCTGGGTGAAGGGTGGGTGGGGGGTGCACATGGGGGGTACCTATGGTACCCCCCTGCATTTGTATGCAGAAATCGGCAGGCACCGCACTGTGCCTGCCGCTTTCTGCATACAAATGCAATGTATGCATTTTTACGCAATGGTAAAAATAGAGGATGTGACCGCCAGGGTGGCGGTCACATCCTAATTGCACAGGAGGGAACTCCGCAGGGCATGCGGAGGTTCCCTCCTAATCTATGGTGGCGGACGGACTCAGGTCCGTCTGCCATCATAATCGGCCCCTAAGTGTGTCCTTTTACTGCTCACTTTTTTAGAGGCTACTATTTTATTTTGTTTAAGCACTCTTCATGAGTGCATTTGTTTTCGAGCTCCATCTCTAGTGGTGGCCTGCGTGTTTCTCCCCCATCTGTGTTGCTTTGTCACCTATGGGCTCCTACACATTCTCAGATCCAAAAGTCTGGACACCGTCTGCCACCGCACACTAACCGCCAGACTCCACGTCTGGATCTGATCCATCTTCACCAGCCGAACCCAAAGAATCCGACTCATGCCCTTGCCCTCCAAACCTGCTAAGATCAGCTGCAGAGTACCCCAAGGATCTTCACTCAGCCCCACATTCTTTAGCATCTACATGGCCCCCCTCACTACCATCGTCAGACAACAAGGACTGGCAACACCCAACTCATTCTCTCTCTCACCAAGGTACCAGTCATCACCAGACACAGCTTCCAGGAAGGAGTGAAAGATGTAGCATCATGGATGTTGCAAAAAACACAGTTGATGGACAGAATGTAGAACAATGTCATACATTCACCCCAGTACAAGGATCTGGGCCTAAATCCATCATTTATTTGCACTCCACACCACCCTGGGTTAGACACTGGCTATATGCAAATCAGCTCTGACCCTGTGCCACATGGGAACAGTCCAGTCCGAACTATCAAGCCATGTCTTTCCCAGACCGGAATCAAGCATCCAAGGATCGGTTTCTGGCTATCAGCCTGGATAGCTTGACTCCAGTGGTGTGGAGAGCCTGGGACTCACGTCTGAGCATACCCAGCCCACTCGGGGTGAAAATTGCAATAAACACAGTTGATGGACAGAATGTAGAACAATGTCATACATTCACCCCAGTACAAGGATCTGGGCCTAAATCCATCATTTATTTGCACTCCACACCACCCTGGGTTAGACACTGGCTATATGCAAATCAGCTCTGACCCTGTGCCTCATGGGAACAGTCCAGTCCGAACTACCAAGCCATGTCTTTCCCAGACCGGAATCAAGCATCCAAGGACCGGTTTCTGGCTATCAGCCTTCATTTCCGAGTGGGCTGGGTATGCTCAGACGTGAGTCCCAGGCTCTCCACACCACTGGAGTCAAGCTATCCAGGCTATTTGTATTATATGCATAATGTGATCAATAAGAAGATTTATAAAAAAAAACTTTTACAAAAACTCCAGACAAACCAGAACGCCACTGTCAGACTCATCCTCAACATCCCCTGCAACGCACACACCATTCCCCACCTAAGAGAGCTACATTGGCTACAAATCTAGTTCTCCACAATGTCGGACCTGCCTATCTCAACCACTGCCTCAACTTCCACCAAGCGACAGCGCTCAAACTCACTCCTCCTCGAGCAAATATCCCACATCCGCAGGAGCAAGTTAGGAGAACGGTCCTTCTCCTGCATTGTCGCCAAATCCTGAAACGACCTGCCACACCACATCAGGGCCTCCCCATCCCTTCTTGAAATCGGCAAGGAACTGAAGACTTGGCTATTTGACTAGCAGTCTGATCGGCCTCCTCACCTACTCCAGCACCTGGATATGCCTCGGATGATAAGCGGGCTTTACAAATCCTCATAACATATTAGATTTCTGGGTGCTTCATCTTTTGAAGCAGACCACCTCTCATTAAAATTGTTCAAAATAAAGTGTTTTGTCTTTGAAGAGTTTGCATTAGCACGGGGGTCTGTGGCAAAGTAGCACACAAGATAATGCAACTGTGAATAAAAAGAAAAGCTAGACTTCACCTTTAACCTAGCGGTATTATTGAACATTTTTAGTGGCATGTGTTTCGAGACAGTGTTGATTCCTGATTCCAGAAGGCCTTGCAAACTTTGACATGTTGGAGTTTTTCGTTGAAATGCTTTCCCACAAACAATAACTGGGTTTTATCCACAGCCCCAGTGTCCTAGGCATTGCCTTAGGAAATGCAGGACAATGTCGTTTTCATCACGGATGCATTTCAACCAAGCTCTACTGACGTTTGACTAGACCACAACAAAGATATCCAAACTTATCTTAGTTATGCTAAAAGAAACCAAAACATAGTTCCTCTTTATTGAGGTAGGCTGCTGTTTCCGTCAAATCCTACCAGACAGCACAGCTGTCTGGTGTGCAAAGACTTCTTCTAGACATTCTGAAAGCTTCCCTTGGACTGCATTCTGCTATTTGCTTACTATTGGCTTTTTGGTTTGTGACTCACAGTTACTTGCTTTCTATGTGCTGGCTTTGTTTGTTTTAGGCTGTCTAGTATGTATTTTCCCTCCTGTAGAGAATAGCTGGGTTTCTGTATTCTTCAATGAGTGCTCGCTTTCTGGAAACAGGCCTTTAAATGTTGTTCTTATCTTGTCACATTTGCTGTGCATTCAAAGACCGAAGTCAAATGTTGAGCCAGGTCGGAGGGAGCTTGAAGTTTACTTTTCTTTCTATGATTTCAATGTGAGAGGATTTATGTGACAATCATGATGGATACTGGGGTTGTGCTTAAGGAAGGCTGGATTTTTTACTAGCATACAACAAAATGTAAATGTCTCTAAAGGAACTGTGCAAATTGTTCAGAATATATCAGAATTAGGATGGCACTAATGAAGCACTTTTTTGTAATCCTGAAGTGTCGTGAAAACACATTTTAATAAGATCAAAACAAATCAATACACAAGATAACCGATGCATTTTCCACACATCGTTTGTGCACTGTATAGTTTTATCGGTAAAACTGTAGGTCTCTAAAAAAATGTAATGGTCATTTCAATTGAAAATATGTTGGCGTAATAGCAGTGTGCTACCACACTCAACACCACTCCACTCCACTCCACTCCCCTTTATGTCACGCCATTCCACTCTACGAGACACATTTCCCTCCACACCTCTCCGCTCTATGCCACTAACTGTTAGCCACGACGAACAGCAGCCACGCTGGTGAACAACATGGCTAAAGCACATCAGCAAAGCAATACCTCTAGCATAGTTGAGACCTATTGACTTTCTCAATGCTTGTTAAACCTGGCCAAGAAACAGGTTAGCTGCCTTGCCAGCCTCAAGTTTAAAAAAAGGTATATAATATGATATCAAATCATATCATATATACATAGCTAAACTTTCTCTAAGCACTCTGAACTCTTTAATCTGTTCATGTGTCATTCACAGTTTGCTTCTCTGCCCATTAGGCAGCATACAGTATGGGCAATGGGTCAACCGGTTCATTTTTACTTTCAAACGTTTAACTTCTATTTCATATGCTTACAAAACGATTTTCTTTTTAATGATGCACCTCCTAAAGCCATAACTATAGGCTTTGCAAATGCTTATTCTACAAAGTGACCAGAAAGCGGTAGTAGAAAGGCTCTTCACGTGTCTGTCCAGCCAAAGGTCTTCACATAGCATATGGTACTCAAGGGCATGAGAGACTCCAGGTTAGTTGGACAATCCTTGTGAGAAGTACGGCAGCTGTTCTTTGAAACACCAGAACCAGTTATTACTCCAAGAGTTTCAGGGGTTAGTGAAATCTAGCAGTCAATACTGATTTGAGATAAGATTTCTACATCAGGTAGCACGTGCTTCTCACAATAAATATTATGTCCAATCAGTGGTATGCCTTCAGGAAAAAGGATAGGACATTATCTATATCAAGATCATAATCTTAATGAATTAAATATGTATTATGGCACAATCATTACTCTGAATGCATAGTTCCTTACTCACCATCCACTATATACTAACCAGGGTATGTGCACGTGTAAAATGCCACCTACCCTTTTAGGGTCGAGCCTCCGAGCGCTTGCGCTAGCACATGTGTCTCGCTTGTGAGACACTGTTGTATACAGACAACACTGCTTATCGTTTGCTTTCTTCATATCACTCTTTAACTGGCTCTGTAATTGGCCAGTGCAGCTGAAACGTCACTTCCGATGCCTACTATGGAGCAGGGACCAAACCCAGATGAATTCAAGTTACTCTGTGCCTATCTGCTGCGCTCGACGCAACTGAGTTACTATTTCTAGACCCAACTGTCCCACCCTATTGCTCCATCCATAATGCCTAAATCACTCTCCTCCGCACCATATTCTTGCTTACCTGCCACCCAATCACCCAATCACCCACCTCCTGCCATTACGTGCTCCCTCCTAGGCCTCCCTGTACCTCTCCCACCGGCAAGGGCGGTTGGCCGTTTCTTTTATGAAGGCGAGCAAAAGTCAATCTGTTTGTAACCGGTGCACGAGAAGTAGCCCTGGTGGCGCTGCGCTGCTTGTTGGTTGTGGGGCAGAGGTTATTTTCACGAAGATAGAGCATAAAATATACATGCAAGGAGGAGGGAAGAAGGAACACGGAAACATGCAATGTTAAAGCATATAGTAAAAGGTTGGAACTTCGAGCAAAACCAATCAAATGTTAGCGTCAGTTACTTCAGTACAAGAATGTGCCGCTTTTAAGGAAAAAAAGTATTTAAACAGATATTATCTCAGCAGCACAGTTAGGATCCTTTCATTCACTGTATGAAAACCGACTGCCGTTTATAGCAAGCGTCCCCGAGCACCACCATTACCCAGGGCTGCTCTCAGCTGAAAGTCAACTTAAATTATGTAGAAATATGGAACTGAAAGACTGTGGAGCTTGTAGTGACACGGATACCTTGAAGTTGCATTTCCTCTAGGCGGTTATTTGTTTTTGTCTTGTGGAGAGCAGCCTAGCCTCAAGTGAGTTGAATATGGCCATATTCATGTATGTTCATGTATGTTCCTGCTTATTGGCATTTTGAGGTGACATTTTATGATACACACGGTGATGGTTCTTTTTGCATTACCTTTTTAGTAAGATAAGAGCATGAAGATGTTTCGTGTATGAAAGCAACAGTCAACCACTCAGCCCCACCTCTTTTTTTTGAGCCCATAGTCACCAATGTTAAAAGCGAAACTACAAGTGTCATGTAGCAACATGATATTGGTTAAAAAGCCAAGACGGCAGATAGTGTCATGCATGCTATCCGGTCATATGATAACTGTTGGTGATGGGGCTGTGACCGGAACATTTGTAATCTAATGCCATCTTGTTTAAGTTAGTTTGTGCATTTGTGCTGAATATAAATATACTGACAAACCAAGACAAGACAGTAGTGAAGGTATAGACAGTCGCACTACCAATTCTTTGTGCAGGATTGCGTATTAAAGAACACGCATTGTAAAAACTGTGCAGACTGTATCACAACAAACCTTATGGAATGGACTACGTTTCATTGAACAGAAAAGCTTAAAGATCAAAAAACAAAAAACTATTTTTTCAACATTAAATCGCACAAACTACTCAGTTGTTTTGGATGTTCTCTTGGTAGTTCCTTTTTCAAAAACAAGCATTTGCAATGCATAAGGTCTCGCATTAGGAAAGTTTAAGCTATTGGTATTGTAAATGACACATTTTTTATATATGTGTTGGTTTTGAAAATAGCAAAAATAATAGCTTTGTCATTTACAATGCCAATAGTTATAACTTGTGACACCTATAGCATTTGTAATGCAATATGTGTTGTATTCACGTGACTTAGATGTATTGATATTACAAATAACAATGGCTTTGAATTTTTTAAATAATTAATACTTAAATAAAAGTTATTGTAATTTATAATGGCAATAGCTTAAACTTTTGTAAATAACTTTTGTGAAGAATATGTTCAGTGTATTTTATTGTGACGAAAATCCAAGAACAGAAGTGAAATACTAACCTCTTTTTGTGACATTTGTAATAAAGCTTGAAACATTGAGAGATCATATTTGACCCAGTTGTTGGTAAATGGTTGCACAGATTGATGCTGTGGTGGGGCTGAGAGATGTTGTGGTGGCGACTAGTGATGCTGTGGCATTCAATGATCCTGTGGTAGCGCATAGTGATGTTGTTGTGCCCCTTAGTGATGCTGTGGTGATGCGATAGATAGAGTGAGTGGGATAGATAGATAGAGTGAGGGTGATAGATAGATAGAGGGAGGGCGATAGATAGAGGGCAATAGAGAGATTGAGTGAGCGAGATAGATAGATAGATAGATAGGAGTGAGGGCGATAGATAGCTAGACAGATAGATAGAGTGATGGCGATCAGTATCTAAATAAATAAATAGATAGAATGAGGGCGATAGATCGATAGAAAGATAGATAGAGTGAGGGCGATAGATAGATAGAGTGAGGGCAATAGATAGAGTGAGGGCGATAGATAGATTGATAGATAGATAGATAGAGTGAGGGCGATTAGATAGATAGAGTGAGGGCGATTAGATAGATAGAGTTAGGGCGATAGATAGATAGATAGAGTGAGGGCGATAGATAAGAGTGAGGGCGATAGATAGAGTGAGGGCGATAGATAGAGTGAGGGCGATAGATAGATAGAGTGAGGGCGATTAGATAGAGTGAGGCCGATAGATAGATAGTGTGAGGGCGATTAGATAGATAGACTGAGGCCGATAGATAGAGTGAGGGCGATAGACAGATAGAGTGAGGGCGATAGATCGATAGACAGATAGAGTGAGGGCGAAAGATCGATAGACAGATAGAGTGAGGGCGATAGATCGATAGATAGTTGTGTGTGTGGTTGTGTGTGGTTGTGGTTGTGTGTGTGGTTGTGGTTATGTGTGCGTGGTTGTGTGTGGTTGTGTGTGTTATGCTTTGTTTTTCCATGTTTTGTTATGCTATGTTTTGTTGTGTTTGGTATGCTATGTTTTGCTAGGCTATGATAGGTTTTGTTTTGTTATGCTATGCTATGTTTTTTTGCTATCCTATGCTTTGTTTTGTTATGCTATGCAATGCTTTGTTGTGTTTGTTATGCTATGCTTTGTTATGCTATGCTGTGTTGTGTTTTGCTATGCTATGCTTTGTTTTGCTATGCTATATTTTGTTATGCTATGTTTTGTTATGCTATGCTATGTTGTGTTATGCTATGCTTTGTTATGCTTTGTTATGCTATGCTATGTTTTGCTATGCTATTATATGTTTTGCTATGCTATGTTTTGTTATGCCATGTTTTGTTATGCCATGTTTTGTTATGCCATGTTTTGTTATGCCATGTTTTGTTATGCCATGTTTTGTTATGCCATGTTTTGTTATGCCATGTTTTGTTATGCCATGTTTTGTTATGCCATGTTTTGTTATGCCATGTTTTGTTAGGCTATGTTTTGTTTTGCTATCCTATGCTTTGTTTTGTTATGCTATGCTCTGCTCTGTTTAGTTTTGCTATCCTATGCTATGTTGTGTTTTGCTATCCTATGCTATGTTGTGTTTTGTTATGCTACGCTATGTTGTGTTTTGTTATGCTATGCTATGTTGTGTTTTGTTATGCTATGCTATGCTATGTTTTGTTATGCTATGTTTTGTTATGCTATGCTATGTTTTGTTATGCTATGCTTTGTTTTGCTATGTTTTGCTATGCTATTATATGTTTTGCTATGCCATGTTTTGTTATGCCATGTTTTGTTATGCCATGTTTTGTTATGCCATGTTTTGTTATGCCATGTTTTGTTATGCCATGTTTTGTTATGCCATGTTTTGTTATGCCATGTTTTGTTATGCCATGTTTTGTTATGCCATGTTTTGTTATGCCATGTTTTGTTAGGCTATGTTTTGTTTTGCTATCCTATGCTTTGTTTTGTTATGCTATGCTCTGCTCGGTTTAGTTTTGCTATCCTATGCTATGTTCTGTTTTGTTATGCTACGCTATGTTGTGTTTTGTTATGCTATGCTATGCTATGCTATGTTATGCTATGTTTTGTTATGCTATGCTATGTTTTGTTATGCTATGCTTTGTTTTGCTATGCTATGTTTTGTTGTGTTTGATATGCTATTTTTTGCTATGCTAATATGTTTTGCTATGCCATGTTTTGTTATGCCATGTTTTGTTATGCCATGTTTTGTTATGCCATGTTTTGTTATGCCATGTTTTGTTTTGCTATCCTATGCTTTGTTTTGTTATCCTATGCTATGTTGTGTTTTGTTATGCTATGTTGTGTTTTGTTATGCTATGCTATGTTGTGTTTTGTTATGCTATGCTATGTTGTGTTTTGTTATGCTATGCTATGTTGTGTTTTGTTATGCTATGCTGTGTTTTGTTATGCTATGCTATATTTTGTTATGCTATTTTTTGTTATGCTATGTTTTGTTGTGCTTTATTGTGCTGTGCTTGGTTGTGCTGTGCTTGGTTGTGCTGTGCTTGGTTGTGCTGTGCTTGGTTGTGCTGTGCTTGGTTGTGCTGTGCTTGGTTGTGCTGTGCTTGGTTGTGCTGTGCTTGGTTGTGCTGTGCTTGGTTGTGCTGTGCTTGGTTGTGCTGTGCTTGGTTGTGCTGTGCTTGGTTGTGCTTGGTTGTGCTGTGCTTGGTTGTGCTGTGCTTGGTTGTGCTGTGCTTTGCTGTGCTGTGCTTTGCTGTGCTGTGCTTTGCTGTGCTGTGTTTTGCTGTGCTGTGTTTTGCTGTGCTGTGTTTTGCTGTGCTGTGTTGTGTTGTGCTGTGTTTTGCTGTGCTGTGTTTTGCTGTGCTGTGTTTTGCTGTGCTGTGCTTTGCTGTGCTGTGCTGTGTTTTGCTGTGCTGTGTTTTGCTGTGCTGTGTTTTGCTGTGCTGTGTTGTGCTGTGTTTTGCTGTGCTGTGTTTTGCTGTGCTGTGTTTTGCTGTGCTGTGTTTTGCTGTGCTGTGTTTTGCTGTGCTGTGTTGTGTTGTGTTGTGCTGTGTTTTGCTGTGCTGTGTTTTGCTGTGCTGTGCTTTGCTGTGCTGTGTTTTGCTGTGTTTTGCTGTGCTGTGTTTTGCTGTGCTGTGTTTTGCTGTGTTTTGCTGTGCTGTGTTGTGCTGTGCTGTGTTTTGCTGTGCTGTGTTTTGCTGTGCTGTGTTTTGCTGTGCTGTGTTTTGCTGTGTTGTGCTGTGCTTTGCTGTGTTTTGCTGTGTTTTGCTGTGTTTTGCTGTGTTGTGCTGTGTTTTGCTGTGTTGTGCTGTGTTGTGCTGTGTTTTGCTGTGCTGTGCTGTGTTTTGCTGTGCTGTGCTGTGTTGTGCTGTGTTTTGCTGTGTTGTGCTGTGCTGTGTTTTGCTGTGCTGTGCTGTGTTGTGCTGTGTTGTGCTGTGCTGTGTTTTGCTGTGCTGTGTTTTGCTGTGCTGTGTTTTGCTGTGCTGTGCTTTGCTGTGCTGTGCTTTGTTTTGCTGTGCTGTGCTGTGTTTTGCTGTGTTTTGCTGTCCTGTGCTGTGTTTTGCTGTGCTGTGCTGTGTTTTGCTGTGCTGTGCTGTGTTTTGCTGTGTTGTGCTGTGCTGTGCTTTGCTTTGCTGTGTTTTGCTGTGCTGTGTTGTCCTGTGCTGTGTTTTGCTGTACTGTGCTGTCCTGTGCTGTGCTGTCCTGTCCTGTGTTTTGCTGTCCTGTGTTTTGCTGTGCTGTGCTGTGTTTTGCTGTGCTGTGCTGTGTTTTGCTGTGCTGTGCTGTGTTGTGCTAGGCTGTGCTGTGTTTTGCTGTGCTGTGCTTTGCTGTGCTGTGCTGTGTTTTGCTGTGCTGTGTTTTGCTGTGTTGTGCTGTGCTTTGCTGTGCTGTGTTTTGCTGTGCTGTGTTGTGCTGTGTTGTGCTGTGCTGTGTTTTGCTGTGCTGTGCTGTGTTTTGCTGTGCTGTGCTTTGTTTTGCTGTGCTGTGCTGTGTTGTGTTTTGTTTTGCTGTGCTGTGCTGTGCTTTGCTGTGCTGTGTTTTGCTGTGCTGTGTTTTGTTTTGCTGTGCTGTGCTGTGTTTTGTTTTGCTGTGCTGTGCTGTGCTTTGCTGTGCTGTGTTTTGCTGTGCTGTGCTGTGTTTTGCTGTGCTGTGCTGTGTTTTGCTGTGCTGTGTTGTGCTGTGTTGTGCTGTGTTGTGCTGTGCTGTGCTGTGTTTTGCTGTGCTGTGCTGTGTTTTGCTGTGCTGTGCTTTGCTGTGTTTTGCTGTGCTGTGCTGTGTTTTGCTGTGCTGTGTTTTGCTGTGCTGTGCTGTGTTTTGCTGTGCTGTGTTTTGCTGTGCTGTGTTGTGTTTTGCTGTGCTGTGCTGTGTTGTGTTTTGCTGTGCTGTGCTGTGGTGTTGTGTTGTGTTGTGTTGTGTTGTTTTGCTATCCTATGCTTTGTTTTGTTATCCTATGCTATGTTGTGTTTTGTTATGCTATGTTGTGTTTTGTTATGCTATGCTATGTTGTGTTTTGTTATGCTATGCTGTGTTTTGTTATGCTATGCTATATTTTGTTATGCTATTTTTTGTTGTGCTTTATTACGCTGTGCTTGGTTGTGCTGTGCTTGGTTGTGCTGTGCTTGGTTGTGCTGTGCTTGGTTGTGCTGTGCTTGGTTGTGCTGTGCTTTGCTGTGCTGTGCTTTGCTGTGCTTTGCTGTGCTGTGCTTTGCTGTGCTGTGCTGTGCTGTGCTTTGCTGTGCTTTGCTGTGCTTTGCTGTGCTGTGTTTTGCTGTGCTGTGTTTTGTTGCTGTGCTGTGTTGTGCTGTGTTTTGCTGTTCTGTGTTTTGCTGTGTTGTGTTGTGTTGTGCTGTGCTTTGCTGTGTTTTGCTGTGTTGTGCTGTGTTTTGCTGTGCTGTGCTGTGTTTTGCTGTGCTGTGCTGTGTTTTGCTGTGTTTTGCTGTGTTGTGCTGTGTTTTGCTGTGCTGTGCTGTGTTTTGCTGTGCTGTGCTGTGTTGTGCTGTGTTTTGCTGTGCTGTGTTTTGCTGTGCTGTGTTTTGCTGTGCTGTGTTTTGCTGTGCTGTGCTGTGTTTTGCTGTGTTTTGCTGTGCTGTGTTTTGCTGTGCTGTGTTGTGCCATGTTGTGTTGTGCTGTGTTTTGCTGTGCTGTGTTTTGCTGTGCTGTGCTGTGTTTTGCTGTGCTGTGCTTTGCTGTGCTGTGTTGTGCTGTGTTTTGCTGTGCTGTGTTGTGCTGTGCTGTGCTGTGTTTTGCTGTGCTGTGTTTTGCTGTGCTGTGCTGTGTTTTGCTGTGCTGTGCTTTGCTGTGCTGTGCTTTGCTGTGCTGTGTTGTGCTGTGTTTTGCTGTGCTGTGTTGTGTTTTGCTGTGCTGTGTTTTGCTGTGCTGTGCTGTGTTTTGCTGTGCTGTGCTGTGTTGTGTTTTGCTGTGCTGTGTTTTGCTGTCCTGTGCTGTGTTTTGCTGTGCTGTGCTGTGTTTTGCTGTGCTGTGCTTTGCTGTGTTTTGCTGTCCTGTGCTGTGTTTTGCTGTGCTGTGTTTTGCTGTGCTGTGTTTTGCTGTGCTGTGCTTTGCTGTGTTTTGCTGTGCTGTGCTGTGCTTTGCTGTGCTGTGTTTTGCTGTGCTGTGCTGTGTTGTGTTTTGTTTTGCTGTGCTGTGCTGTGTTTTGCTGTGCTGTGCTGTGTTTTGCTGTGCTGTGCTGTGTTTTGCTGTGCTGTGCTGTGTTTTGCTGTGCTGTGCTGTGGTGTTGTGTTGTGTTTTGTTTTGCTATCCTATGCTTTGTTTTGTTATCCTATGCTATGTTGTGTTTTGTTATGCTATGTTGTGTTTTGTTATGCTATGCTATGTTGTGTTTTGTTATGCTATGCTGTGTTTTGTTATGCTATGCTATATTTTGTTATGCTATTTTTTGTTGTGCTTTATTACGCTGTGCTTGGTTGTGCTGTGCTTGGTTGTGCTGTGCTTGGTTGTGCTGTGCTTGTTGTGCTGTGCTTGGTTGTGCTGTGCTTGGTTGTGCTGTGCTTTGCTGTGCTGTGCTTTGCTGTGCTGTGTTTTGCTGTGCTGTGTTTTGCTGTGCTGTGTTTTGCTGTGCTGTGTTTTGTTGCTGTGCTGTGTTGCTGTGCTGTGTTTTGCTGTGCTGTGTTTTGCTGTGCTGTGTTTTGCTGTTCTGTGTTTTGCTGTTCTGTGTTTTGCTGTGTTGTGTTGTGTTGTGCTGTGCTTTGCTGTGTTTTGCTGTGTTGTGCTGTGTTTTGCTGTGCTGTGCTGTGTTTTGCTGTGCTGTGCTGTGTTTTGCTGTGCTGTGCTGTGTTTTGCTGTGCTGTGCTGTGCTGTGTTTTGCTGTGTTGTGCTGTGTTTTGCTGTGCTGTGTTTTGCTGTGCTGTGCTGTGTTGTGCTGTGTTTTGCTGTGCTGTGTTTTGCTGTGCTGTGTTTTGCTGTGCTGTGTTTTGCTGTGTTTTGCTGTGCTGTGTTTTGCTGTGCTGTGCCATGTTGTGTTGTGCTGTGTTTTGCTGTGCTGTGTTTTGCTGTGCTGTGCTGTGTTGTGTTTTGCTGTGTTTTGCTATGCTGTGCTTTGCTGTGCTGTGTTGTGTTGTGCTGTGTTTTGCTGTGCTGTGTTTTGCTGTGCTGTGCTTTGTTTTGCTGTGCTGTGCTGTGTTGTGCTGTGTTTTGCTGTGTTTTGCTGTGCTGTGCTTTGCTGTGCTGTGCTTTGCTGTGCTGTGCTGTGTTGTGCTGTGCTGTGTTTTGCTGTGCTGTGTTTTGCTGTGCTGTGTTTTGCTGTGCTGTGCTGTGTTTTGCTGTGCTGTGTTTTGCTGTGCTGTGCTGTGTTTTGCTGTGCTGTGCTGTGTTGTGTTTTGCTGTGCTGTGTTTTGCTGTCCTGTGCTGTGTTTTGCTGTGCTGTGTTTTGCTGTGCTGTGCTGTGTTTTGCTGTGCTGTGCTGTGTTTTGCTGTGCTGTGTTTTGCTGTGTTGTGCTGTGCTTTGCTTTGCTGTGTTTTGCTGTGCTGTGTTGTCCTGTGCTGTGTTTTGCTGTACTGTGCTGTGCTGTCCTGTGCTGTGTTTTGCTGTCCTGTGCTGTGTTTTGCTGTGCTGTGTTTTGCTGTGCTGTGTTTTGCTGTGCTGTGTTGTGTTTTGCTGTGCTGTGCTGTGTTTTGCTATGCTGTGCTGTGCTTTGCTGTGCTGTGTTTTGCTGTGCTGTTTTTGCTGTGTTGTGCTGTGCTTTGCTGTGCTGTGTTTTGCTGTGCTGTGTTGTGCTGTGCTGTGTTGTGCTGTGCTGTGTTTTGCTGTGCTGTGTTTTGCTGTGCTGTGCTTTGCTGTGCTGTGCTGTGTTGTGCTGTGTTTTGCTGTGCTGTGCTGTGTTTTGTTTTGCTGTGCTGTTTTGCTGTGCTGTGCTGTGTTTTGCTGTGCTGTGTTGTGTTTTGCTGTGCTGTGTTGTGTTTTGCTGTGCTGTGCTGTTGTGTTTTGCTGTGCTGTGTTGTGTTTTGCTGTGCTGGTAAGGGTATGTGAGGGTGTGTGTGAGGGGGTGTGAAGGTGAGGGGGAGGAGGTGTGTGAGGGTGAGGAGGTGTGTGAGGGTGAGGAGGTGGGTGAGGGGGTGAGGGCGTGAGGGTTGTGTTGTGTTTTGCTGTGCTGTGCTTTGCTGTGTTGTGTTTTGCTGTGCTGTGTTTTGCTGTGCTGTGTTGTGCTGTGCTGTGTTGTGTTTTGCTGTGCTGTGTTGTGTTTTGCTGTGCTGTGCTGTGTTTTGCTGTGTTGTGTTGTGTTTTGCTGTGCTGTGTTGTGTTGTGCTGTGCTGTGCTGTGCTGTGTTTTGCTGTGCTGTGCTGTGTTTTGCTGTCCTGTGCTGTGTTTTGCTGTGCTGTGCTGTGTTGTGTTTTGCTGTGCTGTGCTTTGCTGTGCTGTGCTGTGTTTTGCTGTGCTGTGTTGTCCTGTGCTGTGTTTTGCTGTACTGTGCTGTGCTGTGCTGTGTTTTGCTGTCCTGTGCTGTGTTTTGCTGTGCTGTGTTTTGCTGTGCTGTGTTTTGCTGTGCTGTTTTGCTGTGCTTTGCTGTGCTGTGTTGTGTTGTGTTTTGCTGTGCTGTGCTGTGTTTTGCTATGCTGTGCTGTGTTTTGCTGTGCTGTGCTTTGCTGTGCTGTGTTTTGCTGTGCTGTTTTTTGCTGTGTTGTGCTGTGCTTTGCTGTGCTGTGTTTTGCTGTGCTGTGTTGTGCTGTGTTGTGCTGTGCTGTGTTTTGCTGTGCTGTGTTTTGCTGTGCTGTGCTTTGCTGTGCTTTGTTGTGCTGTGCTTTGCTGTGCTGTGTTTTGCTGTGCTGTGTTTTGCTGTGCTGTGTTTTGTTTTGCTGTGCTGTGTTTTGCTGTGCTGTGCTGTGTTTTGCTGTGCTGTGTTTTGCTGTGCTGTGTTTTGCTGTGCTGTGTTGTGTTTTGCTGTGCTGTGCTGTGGTGTTGTGTTTTGCTGTGCTGTGTTGTGTTTTGCTGTGCTGGTAAGGGTATGTGAGGGTGTGTGTGAGGGGGTGTGAAGGTGAGGGTGAGGAGGTATGTGAGGGTGAGGAGGTGTGTGAGGGGTGAGGGGGTGAGGGCGTGAGGGTTGTGTTGTGTTTTGCTGTGCTGTGCTTTGCTGTGCTGTGTTGTGTTTTGCTGTGCTGTGTTTTGCTGTGCTGTGTTTTGCTGTGCTGTGTTGTGTTTTGCTGTGCTGTGTTGTGTTTTGCTGTGCTGTGTTGTGTTTTGCTGTGCTGTGTTTTGCTGTGTTGTGTTGTGTTTTGCTGTGCTGTGCTGTGTTGTGTTTTGCTGTGCTGTGCTGTGTTGTGCTGTGCTGTGTTGTGCTGTGCTGTGCTGTGTTGTGTTTTGCTGTGCTGTGTTTTGCTGTGCTGTGTTGTGTTTTGCTGTGCTGTGCTGTGCTGTGCTGTGTTTTGCTGTGCTGGTAAGGGTATGTGAGGGTGTGTGTGAGGGGGTGTGAAGGTGAGTGTGTGGGGGTGTGAAGGTGAGTGTGTGAGGGTGAGGAGGTGTGTGAGGGGTGAGGGGGTGAGGGTGAGTGTCTCCAATGAATGTCACTGCTTCGCCTTCTTTGAAAATGTTCAGTGCTGCAAATAGAGCATGCCGCCCTAATTATCACAGCATGAGGCCCCAAAGTGATAATTATCACAGCATGCAGAGAGCCGCCCCACGCTGCTGGAGCACTCAACTGCACATTAATTATAGTTGAGTGCTCCAGCAGCCTGGGGGGCCTGTTGACATGCTGTGATAAGTGGGTCTCATGCTGTGATAATTGTTGCGGCGCCTGAGGAAGTGGAGACCCCTGCTGGGATAATTGGTCTTGTGGCGCCTCAGGCAGTATAGTTTCATGCTGGGATAATTGGTCTGGCAGGCTTGCAGCGCCTGAGTCCAACAAACGTGCACAAGCTGCTCAACCTTGAAGCGCGTTCACAGACCTGGGTCGGCTCGTGCCCAGGTCTGTATCGGGCTCGTTCACAGCTGTTACTCCCTTGACAGGGAGGAAGGTGACTATAGTCTCGCTGGCGGGAGCGCTTCGCGCTCCAACGCCAGCTCGACCTAATAATGTATGACAATTGTGGTTAATGCATGATTCCATAACAAAGGTCATGTTATAGACAACTATTTTCATGGTAGCACTTGCCCCCATGATTGACAAATGATTGGAGTGCCGAGGTACCATCAGGTGTGAATAAATATACTGATGCGGTCACTTTAGGGTTTCCAAGCTCCCAACCGGGTAAATTAAACAGTTTTACTTTTCTATTGTATTTTTTACAAAAGGCAGTGCTGCGCCTTTTTTTGATCTGCGATGCTTCTGAATTAAATTCAGCAATGTGGACGTCGATGCATTTTAACCAGTTTAGCGATTTGCCTTTAGGTGTACCCTTTTGTTCAGGGTCTCGCTTGTGAGACACTGTTGTTAACCAAAAGGGATTGGTGCCCGCTCATTGTTTAACATTTGCTGCCTTGCCTGGCACCCTTCTTTACAGACTTGTATTTCGTCACTGCAGGCCCAGCCAATTTCCATTCCTCTCTGTGGAGCAAGCACCAAGCACCGTTTCAACAAAATCAGTGCCTGTCCGCTGCTCCCTGTGTGATTGAGGTACTATTTTGATTTTTTTTTAATATTTTGTGCCATGCAAAGAGAAGGCGTGGCTGGCAAAAATGTGCCCAGCAGGACGAACATATTTGCAAAGATGTATTTTCTATAGTTACATTTCTTTCATTTTGCCAAGTCTTTTCTCACTTTGCACTCATGTTTTCTTTTGTTTTAGCTAGTGGGCGATGTTCTCAAATGATGAGGATTACTTTGTTCTAAATATTTCCAACCCTCCCAACCCACTCCAATCTGCCCCACTCCAGTTCACCCCACTCCAAAGCACTCTGGCCCGCTCCACTCCAAAGCACTCTGGCCCGCTCCACGCCAAAGCACTCTGGCCTGCTCCAATCTTACCAAATCCAATCCGCCACACTACTCCAATCCAATCCGCCACACTACTCCAATCCAATCCGCCACACTACTCCAATCCAATCCGCCACTCCACACCACTACTCCACGTCCACTCCACGTCTGCACCACTCCCATACACACCCCACTCACCCACTCCTCATACACCCGTCACCCACTCCTCATACCCCACTCACCCACTCCTCATACTCCCCGCTCACCCACTCCTCATACTCCCCGCTCACCCACTCCTCATACTCCCCGCTCACCCACTCCTCATACTCCCCGCTCACCCACTCCTCATACTCCCCGCTCACCCACTCCTCATACTCCCCGCTCACCCACTCCTCATACTCCCCGCTCACCCACTCCTCATACTCCCCGCTCACCCACTCCTCATACTCCCCGCTCACCCACTCCTCATACTCCCCGCTCACCCACTCCTCATACTCCCCACTCATCCACTCCTCATACTCCCCACTCATCCACTCCTCATCCACCCCGCTCATCCACTTCAATCTACCCAACTCCAGCCCCACTCCAATCTACACTACTCCACCCCCACTCCAATCCAATCCACCTCCAATCCAATCCAATCCAATCCACACCATCATGCAGTCCAACAAACTCCACCCGAATCCAGCCCACCCCAAACTAATCCACCCCACCCGAACCCCATCTAAATCCACTCCAATCCAATCTAATCCACCCCACTCTATTCTAATCCAATCCAATCCAATCCATCCCATGTTGTTATGTTATTGCGTTTTGTATCCCATCCTAATCCAATCCGCCCCACCCCAGTACCATCACTCCACCCCACTCCAATTCCCCTCACCTAATTTCAATCCACCCCACTCAAATCCAATTCACCCCATTCACTCCACCCACTCCAATCCACCCTACACCACTCAATTCAACCCACTGCTTCAATCCACTCCACGACACTCTCTGCACAAACCTCTACTCCAACAAATCCAGTCTACGACAATGGTATAAAACATGGAAAAAACACTTTGCCAAAGCAAATAGCTCTTGAATATGCGAGACCTATTGGCTTTGCTGATGCTAGTCCCTTTTAGGAATGATGCAAATTACCAGACCTCCATCCTTTCCTGTTCTCCTTCAAATGCAACAGCAATGTGTCGCTCTCAAACGCGGGGTACAGGCCGAACACATGAAAAGGAAAGCAGCCAAAAAGAGCTGAGTATGGCCCTAGTCTTCTGCTAAAGATGTGTACTGAGCGCCTTAAGTATAAAATATAACCACTGAATAAACTAAAATGCTCAGCTTAAAAGCAGTACTATGGCAGTTGACCTAAACCCAATGTACCTCAAACTCAAAATAGTCCCCAAATCTTTGATGAACATAATCATGACAATTATTCTTTTAAGGCATGCCACAGCTGGATGACACATACAGATAGGGAGCAGGCAGTGTCACATATGTACAGGCTCCCTAGTGGCAAATCTATTGCTGCTTCTGGGGCCTTCCCTGTACTGCAGTCACCAAACTCACTTACTGACCGATGTCAACAAACTTGACGATTAGTAACCTCGTTGTAAAGTATGTGACGGTCAAGAGATGAAGAAACTGCTTTTGTTCTTCAAAAGGTTACAAAGAAGAACTCCCGATGTCTCCCAGTGGCTATCCCCGACTACACCAACCGACTCTCTGGAAACTAAGAACCTCATAGCTGCTAACTTGAAGAAAAATTTCACATTTGATGAGGGGGCGGGGACTCGTGCCAGAAGTGGCTAGGACTAGGAGGCACGTTTGAACCCCCCCAAAAAAAGAGTGCGAAGCTCGTGCCGATGTCCTGGGGTGTCATCAAACCCCTTAACGAACCTGGCCGTACATAGCCTCGGAAAACGAGCAGGAAAAACACTATTTACAGTGGTTTGAGCGCGTTTTCCCTGCCACCCTGTGATAGCGGCTCCTCACAGAGAGACCGTGTGATGGGGGGCCGACATCGCGTGTCACATCGTGGCACCGTGTGAGTTGGCAGGTATGAAACATCTACATGAGAGACTCAGTCAACACTGTACATTCCACAAATACCTATAACATAAAGCACAAGTGAAACATCCCTTACCCAATTCTTGCAGATCTTATCCATATTGTGTGCTTAGTTGGTCGTTGGATTCAAACATATAGCCTGTGGTTGTTCTCGATCAGTGGTAGACAAACTTTCTGGTAGACAAACTTTCTGGGGGGGCTGTAAACAATCACTGGTGTTTGATCAAAGTCTACTTTGGGGGTGATCAGGGTTGATCATTACACTGGCTTCAACATGGAACTAGTAAATTTTTGTTGTCCGTGTTGTTTTGGTTCTCACACTGGCAACTGGATAAGGCGTTATAAGAATATTCGTTTTGTTAGCTGATGTAGGTTTGCAACCTGTGAATGCACTTATTTATACGGATGATACACCAACTCCAAACACAGGAGTACTGTGTGTGAAATTCAGCATTCCAGCCCTAAAGATGGAGAACATGAAGGAAGTGCTCTAACCTCTCACGAGCCTCTTCTGCACAGTTATTGTCGGACAGAAGTCTGCCGTCGAGCAGGCCCGGGTGTAATGCGGTATTTGTTACGTGTCCTGGCATGCCAGGGTTTAAGGGCTTGACATACACGGTGTCGGTCTGTGCTGGTGGTAGATGCGTGCTTACAGCCTGGGAGGGAGGAGGAAGGGGGGTGAAACTATGTGTTCAAGGCACCCCTCTCCAGAATAGCAGGTGCAAGCTAGAGGGGTGGGCACTGCTATAAAAGGGCACAATGTTCCCCTACACACATCGCCAACGTGAACATGTTCAGGCTTAACCCTTCATCCAAAAATGAATGCATTCAGGGAAGAATGAAAAGTCTATTAACAGAGGCGTCCATCATAAGCGTAGCAGAGTCAGAACGATGCACATTTTTCAAAATTAGTTCCAACTATGTAAACTTTTCCCATTTAGTCTCACTGTGTGCAGATTCTTCTTACGTGAATATTCTGAAACTGTGCCATGGTTCCGCCCCTCCTGGACCTATGTTAGCCACCCCTAGTTAGCACCACGAGGGAAGATTTCTCCGATTGTGAGAATCCCTCAACCGAAGCGTTAACCATGAACTGATAACACAAGTGCCACCCCCAGCCACTCTAAGGCTGCACAGAAGGCACGAAGAGCAGCACGAACCGCCTGCAGGAGCCGGTGAAACAACACGGGCAGCTTATACTTGAGAGGATTTGTGACCTAGAACTGTAAGAGCTAAACGGACAAAAACAACCGCCACCGCGCCAGAGGAGAGAGCAGACAGACACCAGCCCTGAACGACGAAGTGGTCAGACCAAAGGGTTAGCAGAAATCCGGAGAGAGCCTAACCGATGCAGCGTCGACATCCGCCTGCCAGAGTACAGCACTGACGAGGCTGCAAGGGCCTGCAGCACGCCTCACAACTACTATAGTCTGTAGGGCTGGTCTCTGCCGGTAATGGGGATTTGGGGGGGCAGCCGACCAAGGGGAGGCTTTCCCACCCGGGGAAATTTGGGGCAGTAGGGGGGGGGGGGATAGGTGAGCACTGTGGGCGCCCATAGCTTGGGCTGGTTTGGGCTGGTTGGGCTCCTTTTGGGCGGGTTTTGGGCTGGCCAGGTTAAATACGGCCATTTTGTACAGCCCGGCACCATTTCAGGTGCAGTGACACGGCAGCCGGGGGGGTTTTGTCCGAGAATTGTTGTACCTTGGTGCAGGAGGCCGGAGGCGTGTGCGGAGGCGTTGGCCAGCGGGTGTCGGGCAGCGCGATCAGGAGCTGTACGGATCGTCGGTTGTGTCTGCGGGACTGCGGCGGCGTGGTAGAGAATGGCGGAGCGGGACCCCAGGGTGGCCGAAGCGTTGCGGCTGTTGGGGGAGGCAGGCCGGCTGGACGTCCTGCGACCAGACTTGCAGGTGAGGCCTCCGCCGCCGCGGCGGCCGTGTGGGCCTGCGAGCCGCCGCGGTCGCAACCGCGGCCGGCTCAGG
This sequence comes from Lissotriton helveticus, assembly GCF_964261635.1. Lineage (NCBI taxonomy): Eukaryota > Metazoa > Chordata > Amphibia > Caudata > Salamandridae > Lissotriton > Lissotriton helveticus. Next base: position 1,827,378,325 of record NC_136061.1, on the reverse strand, counting down.
CTGAACGAAGAGGGGGCGGGGCCGGGGGCAGTGGCGCGAAGGCCGGGAAGCAGCGTGGAGCGGCGGTGCCGCGGCGAAGAGAGGGGCAACGAGGGCCGGTCAGCGAGGCGCGAGGAGGAAGGCTCTGGAGTTTGTGAGTGGGGGGGAAGGGCAGGCTACGGTGGCGAAGGAAGCGGAAGGGGCGGAGGGGGGGCGGGCGGCCACGGTTTGTGACGCGGGGGTGGGAGACCAGGGGGGTGGAGGGGGAGGGGGTCCCTGAGGTGCCGGCTGGGTCGACTGCTGGGGGGGGCGGGGGGTGGACGCCCCAAGGGGTGCAAGGAGGCGGGGAGGGGGTGAGGGGGTGGGGGGGCGGTATCCCCCGTGTTAATTGAGGAAACTGAGGTGGAGGAGATGGGTGGGGGGGCGGACACAGACCTGGACTGGAGCTCTTCGGGGTCAGAGGGGGGTGGGGGCGTGGGGGGTCAGGAGAGTGTGACGTCCACGGAGCGGGGGAAGGGGGGGGCCACGGGTGCCATGGGGAGGGGTGGCGTGGAGAGCGGGAGGGGCGGTGGTGCCTGGGTGAGTGGGGGGGCGGTGGGGGGGTCGTGGGGGGTGGGGTGGTATGGGGGTGATGGGGGGCTGGGAAGGGAGGCATGGAGGGGGGGTGGGGCCCAGTTGGGGGTCGGCTGGGTGGGGTGGCCCGAGGGCTGGGATGGAGTGAGTGGGTGGGGCATGGGAGGCGGGGGGGTTCCCTCGCGCCGCGGCGGTCACTCGGCGGGGTGGTGACGGGGGGCGCCGCTGGGGTGGGAGTGTGGGGGGGGTGCGTGGGGAGGGGATGGCGGGTTTTTTCACCCCGGTATGCTGGACTCCACCTTCTTTCCTTGGCAGGAGCTGTTTGCGAGGCGCCCGGGTGAGCAGCATGCGGCTCCACTCCACCGAGAGGATGGGCCGGCTCTGTCTGGTGCGGGCGGCCGAGCTCCAACGAGGGACCTGGCAATGGAGCGTGGTAGCTGGCGGCGGGGGTCATCTCCGCCGGCCCCCCCCCGAAGGGTTGTTACGGCCGCCAGGGGCAGGGGAGTGAGGTTGGATGCGCAAACTGTTGAGCCGGGTGTGAGTGGAGTGGAACGGCGTGGGAGTGTGGATTTGGGTGACTTGATGAGAGTGTGTCGGGAGAGAGTGGGCTTGAGCCGGGTGGACCCCCCAGGGGGGGGTCGGGACTGTGTGGAGGTGGCGGATGGGGAGTCCGCGGAAGAAGGGGAGATTCGGGAGGACGGGGGGGGAAGAGTAATGTTGTTGGCAGTATTTTACAGGTGCCGGCGAGGCGGGAAGTGCCGAGAGTGACGGTCCCCTCAGCGCCACTGGTTAGGTGGCGGGATCCGGTTCGGACGCCGACCTTGACGCCAGGTAAAATGGGAGACGGAGCGGGGAGTGGCAAGCGGCGCTGTGTACAGGTCTCAGTGGGGACGGGGGGTGACGGGGAGGAGGGATGGAGGCTGGTGCGGGGACGGTACGTGCAGGATGCAGGGGTGGGCACGGCTGGCGCGGCGGATGGGGAGGCTGGCGCTCGGAAGCGGTCGCCGGGAAGGATGCTGCGAGTGGGGGGAAGAAGAGCTGCGTGGTGCCGGTGCGTAAGTTACCATATATGGGTTTTACGAAGCCACTGGGAGCGCACCTGTCGTTGGCAACGAAAGAAAAGATATGGAAGGGGGAGTACATAGACATACTGAAGCTTCTCCACAGGGAGTTGACGTCTAAGGAGGGGTCGAGGGAAGAGGAGAAGGAGTTGGCCAGGCGTCCGAAAGTGCCGTTGACACTGGACAATTGGTCAGCGGCTTTCCTTATATACGCAAGTGTATACTGCGAGAAGTTTCCCGACCGTTCCGTGGCGCTCTTTAAGTACATGGATGTGGTGCGGAGGGCCCAAGTGACGTACGGCGGGTTCGCGTGGTCGCACTATGACGAGGAGTTTCAGGCGCGCATGGCGGCTGACCCGGAGGCTTTGTGGGGGGAGCTGGACGCGGACTTGTACCAACAGACGATGGGCGGGGCCAAGTTCGGCCACACCATTTACACGGCCAGCGGTTTGCCAGTGGGACCGCCCCCCTTTGCCGCGCGCCCCACCCGGGGGGTGGGGCGGGGAGAGTCCAGCGGACAGGCCCCGGTTGGGGCCTGTTGGGATTGCAATAAAGGGTCATGCGGTCGGGCAGCTTGCCGTTTTAGGCATGAGTGCTCGAACTGCGGAAAGCGGCACCCGGCGCTGCGGCCCGGGCATGTTGGTACCCAAGGAGGGGGGGGGGGCAGAGGGGAGGGGTGCGAGGGGGGGGGGGGGAGCAGGAGCTTTGGGCAAAGGCTCGTACGCCGGTTAGGCTGGAGCGGATGGAGCCCTGGTTGGCGGCGTATCCACGGGCGGAGGACGCTGCAGTGCTGCGTCAGGGTTTTCGGGAGGGGTTCCGACTGGGCTATGAGGGCCCCCGGATTGCTCGCTGGGCGGACAATCTGAAGTCGGTGAATGCGCACAAAGGTATCGTGCGGGAGAAGTTGTTCAAGGAGGTCAGGGAGGGGAGGATGGCGGGCCCGTTCTCGGAGCCGCCGATGCCTGGCTTGATCATCTCCCCCATTGGGGTGGTGCCCAAGAGGGAAGAGGGGCAGTTCCGGTTGATCCAACATCTGTCGTGGCCGGAAGGGGAGTCGGTGAACGCGTACATCTCGGCGGACTTGGCATCGGTGACTTACTCATCGGTGGACGTGGCGCGGAGGCTCGTCACGGCAGCGGGGAGGGGTGCATTGATGGCGACATGCGATGTCAAGTCGGCCTTTCGGCTTCTCCCGGTCCACCCGGCAGATCACCAGCTGCTGGGGTTCCAATTTGAAGGGCTCATCTTTGTGGATAAGGCACTGCCGATGGGGTGTTCCATCTCGTGCTCGCTCTTTGAGCGTTTCAGTTCGTTCCTGCAGTGGTTTTTTTTCCAGGCGAACAGGCTCGGCGTCAGTGACGCACTACCTGGATGACTTTTTCCTGGTGGGGCGACCCGGTGCGACGGACTGCCAGCGGCAGCTGGACGGTTTGGCCGGGTTGATGGGGGATTTTGGTGTTCACTGGCGCCAGAGAAGACGTACGGTCCCAGTACGGTGTTGTCCTTTCTCGGTATCGAGCTCGACTCGGTCGCCATGGAAGCACGCCTACCGGACGATAAGAAATCGGCGATGTTGGGGCTGGTGGCAGGCATGCTGGCTTGCAGGAAGGTGATGGTGCGGGAGGTGCAGGTGCTGTTGGGGCACTTGAACTTTGCGTGTCGCGTGGTGCGGGCGGGTCGGACTTTCTGCAGGCGGTTGGGATTGGCGTTGTCCGGGTTGTCTTTGCCTCACCACCATGTACGATTGTCGGCGGGAATGAAGGAGGACCTGCGCATGTGGCGGGCGTTTTTGGAACGGTTCAACGGAGTGCCCATGGCGCCGGCAGCGGATTGGGAGTGGGACGTCACCATGTACTCGGACGCGGCAGGTGTTGGCGGTTTCGGTCTGTACTGGGACGGTCGGTGGTGCGCGGAGCAGTGGCCGGCGCACTGGCAGGCTGGCGGCCGGAGCATAGCGTTCTTGGAATTGTTCCCGTTGGTGGTGGCGGTCACGGTGTGGGCCAGGGAGCTGGCGCATAAGCGGGTGTTGTTTCGAGTGGACAACATGGCGGTCGTGCAGGTGGTGAATAGGCTGTCGGCCAGAGACCCGCAGGTGTTGAAGTTGATGAGGGTGTTTGTGTTGCGCTGCTTGGAGAATGACATCCTCTTTCAGGCACGACACGTTCCAGGTGTGGACAATGACATTGCGGATGCTTTGTCTCGTTCACAGTGAGAGAGGTTCCATGGGCTAGCCACGGCGGCGGCGGAGGTCAAGACGCAAGTGCCGGGAGAGATGTGGTCGGTGGGCGAGCCCGGGTCTTCCAGCTGGTAAAGAGGTCCGTAGCGGCGTCCACGTGGAGGGCTTATGAGCAAACATGGGAGGAATTCTTGCGGTCTGGCGCGGTAAGGCGGGGGGATCGGTGGCAGCGTGAGGAGCAGGTGGTGAGTTACATGTTGGGGCTCATGGACAAGGGTTTGTCACGGGTCACTATCGCGGGCAAGTTGTCAGCTGTGGCGTTCATGGGTAAGCTGTGGTGGGGTTACGTCCCGTCGGCAGGGGAGCTGGGGGCCCGGTTGCTGGAGGGTTGGGCGAGAGAGAGGGGCGCTGCGGTTCGCTTGAGGCATCCAGTTACGGTGCCTTTGTTGGGAAAACTCATTGGCGCGCTGCCGGCGGTGTGCAGGGATGAGGGAGAGGTGGTGCGCTTCTCTACGTTGATGTCCTGGCTTTTTTATGGTGCGTTTCGAGTGTCAGAATTGTTGGGGTCGAAGGGGGCGCCAGGGGTGCTGTGGGAGGATGTGGACTTGCGAGATCGTGAAGTGGCGGTGCGGCTGCGGCGCTCAAAAACTGACCAGAGGGGGGTTGGAACCTGGGTGGTCCTGGGCCCGGGGGTGCAGGAGGGAGTTTGTCCCGCGGCGTGGGGTAGGCGGCTGATGGCGAACCGGATCCGGGAAGCGGGGGAGGTGTTTGGCCGGGGTGGTGGGAGCGGAGTGACGGCGGCGCAGGCGTTGTGGGTTCTGCGACGCGCCCTGCGGGGCTTGGGTGAGGACCCCTTGGCTTTTGGGACTCACTCTTTCAGGATCGGGGCGGCGACAGAGGCGGCGCGTAGGGGTTGGGGGAAGGAGGAGATACAGAGGCTGGGACGGTGGAAGTCGGATTGTTACCGGACGTATGTGAGGCTGCGGGAGGTAGAAGGGGTGACGTCTTTGTGATTTCGAAGCCTGATATGTGTTTCTTTGCAGGTGCTGTGGCAGGGCCGGAGGTGGCAGTTTTGAATTTATATTTGGTGGGACACTCATTTGTCAAGCGGGCTGAGCAGGCGGAGTGGGACAAGCATCGTGCATTGAATTTGGGATTGGATACTGGAATGTATCGGTGTCACTGGAGGGGCAAAGGGGGTATGCGGTGGCATGATTTGTTGCCTCTGTTGAATACGGTGGTCAAAGGGGGTGTGTGTCTGGATGTGGTAGTGATTCATTTAGGGGAGAACGACTTGGTGCAGTGCAAGGGGCTGGCTGTGGTTAAACAAATGAAGAGGGACCTGAGGGAGATCAAACAACGATGGACGGGGTGCCATGTGATCTGGTCAGAATTAATCCCCAGGCGGGTGTGGAGGGGAGCTGAGCGCCCAGGTGCGATAGACAGGGCACGGCGGATGATTAACCGGGTGATGGGGGATTTCTGTGCCAAGGAAGGGGTGGGGAGAATGGTACATCCTGACTTGCGTTATGGAGCGGTGTCTTTTTTCAGGGAGGATGGGGTACACCTTTCTAGATATGGCATGGAACTGTACATAGTGCAGTTGAAGGAGGCACTGGATGGAGCGCTGGGGGTGCTCAGGTATCCTAGGAGGCAGGAGTCCTAAGGGGGGGTCGGAAGTAGTAAACGACTTCCGAGTGGCGTTTCCCTATGAGAAAAGGGGGGATTCACAGGAGGCCTGGGGCTGTAGGGGCAGTTGGGGAGCGGAGGTCAGTAAGGTCACGGAGGTCATTTGCAGTTGGGGGTAGGTTGCTGAGCGGATGTGGGCACTTTGTTGCACTGTTGGGGATACAATTAGGGGTGGGGGTGGAGGGGGGCTGTAAGGCAGTTATTATTTAGCGAGCACTAGTTTTGTTCGGCACAGGCCAGGTGGGTGTTTGTTGTATAGGTGCACCTGATTCCAAATAAAGCGGCCTTTAACACACTAAGTTGGTGTCTGTGTCAGTGCTCCCCCCCCCCCCCCCACCTACTGGTGTGCCCCAATGGGGATTTGGGGGGGCAGCCGACCAAGGGGAGGCTTGCCCACCCGGGGAAATTTGGGGCAGTAGGGGGGGGGGGGGAGATAGGTGAGCACTGTGGGCGCCCGTAGCTTGGGCTGGTTGGGCTCCTTTTGGGCGGGTTTTGGGCTGGCCAGGATAAATACGGCCATTTTGTAGAGCCCGGCACCATTTCAGGTGCAGTGACACGGCAGCCGGGGGGGGTTTTGTCCGAGAATTGTTGTCCCGCCCTCCCTCCCTGTGGCCCGTGGGGTGGATTCCGGCCGGGGTGGGTCCTGGGGGTTTCGAGGGGCTTTGTTGGTTGATGGTGCACTTGCGGTCACGGGACAAGAGTGGTTGTCGCTGGAACAGGTGCCGGGATGGGTGGCGTTTCCCTATGAGAAAAGGGGGGATTCACAGGAGGCCTGGGGCTGTAGGGGCAGTTGGGGAGCGGAGGTCAGTAAGGTCACTGAGGTCATTTGCAGTTGGGGGTAGGTTGCTGAGCGGATGTGGGCACTTTGTTGCACTGTTGGGGATACAATTAGGGGTGGGGGTGGAGGGGGGCTGTTAGGCAGTTATTATTTAGCGAGCACTAGTTTTGTTCGGCACAGGCCAGGTGGGTGTTTGTTGTGTAGGTGCACCTGATTCCAAATAAAGCGGCCTTTAACACACTAAGTTGGTGTCTGTGTCAGTGCTTCCCCCCCACCTACTGGTGTGCCCCAAAGACATGTATGCTCAGAGTTTCAGGATTTCCAGTAAGCCCCTATCTAAATCCTTGGCATCTGCTGTCCGACTGCTAAGGTCTGGGTGATGTGAAGGCCAAGGTGCTGGTCTAATGTTACCCTACTGCGGGCCTCAACCTGAGATAATGCAATCACAGCCAGGGGACGACTGAATGATCCGCATCTAAGCATCGTAGGACCAAACTCAACTATCATCGAAGACAATGAGGAAATAGCTAGAGTAAAATGGAGAAAAAAGGAATATCTGCGACAACCGACCACTATATGCTGAAATGTTGAGGTGAAAAAAATAATCATATCTCAGCAGCAGTAACATCTTCACTGCTTTTGAGGTAACTAAAAAGAGACTCATTATAGTTCTTTCAGCCTCATCATTTCAGAACGAAAGCATTTTCAATGTTATATGCAACAAAGCCATAGTTTTGCTAATTTTATCTTATGCAACTACAAACCAATAGTCCTGGCTTGTTGTATGTGTAATGTTACTTGTATCTGGATATCCGGATGCAATGATAAAAACTGCAAAATAACAGGCCGGCGGCACACTATGCCAGGCACAGATTCTTAACTTTTGTTTTTTTTAAGCCACGCCCTTAATTTGATCGACACACCCCTTTGAGCAACCCCGTCTGTGCATCCCACTTAAAACCCAGACTAAAGGGGTCTGCTTCTCACTCCCGAGTCGACCGTGCGGATCCGCCCTCATCACAGGATCCCTTGTCTGCTCACCTCCACTTTGAACCTCTGTTTTTGAGCACATCCGAGGGACCCACTCTCACCCCAAGTCCTGTTTCTTTCCACCTTTATGCAGGAAGGCACGTTTCTCTTACACTACCGCAGGTGTACTTCTTTGAGGTAAAGTGGTTCAAGTGTCAGCAATATTTCAGCTCGGGGGACGAGAGAGAGACGGCAACATGCAGGCCAAACATACTGAAGGTCATTTTTGGCCCATGGGTCGTCCACTACCAAATCCTGGTGCTGATATATTGCAGGTAATCCAAACAATTCTAAATAATCTGCCAATTGGAAAATGGCTGCCCTTACACACTGGAGCTAATGTTTGACATATGGCAGGGGCACAAATGAAGTATGAATGCATGTCTGACAAAACACTAGCACAGTCGATGTAATTCTGGCCACAAGCGGTGCACTGCATGTGGAGAGGCACCAATGAAGGGAATGTTGGTCTTAACACCCTGGATGCAATTTCTTATATATGGGGTAAGCACATTGTAAATCTGAAAAACAAAAGGTCATCTCCTGGAGATGGTTTGGCTTCCTTGGTACACTCTAAAATGACCGATGACCTTTGAGCATATGTGTATGAAAATCGCACTCCATAATGCACTATGAGGCGCTTTTCCCCCCAAAATGTTATCAGGGGAGAACATGTCCCTATTCTATGCATGAGTACCACGAATATCCCAGGTATTATCTTTGAATTCTGGGACTTTCAGTACTGGGTTTCATTGGTTATTGCAAACACGAGAGGGATCCCTCACACCAAGCGTCCTCCGGCTTCCACACCCTCCGCCTCCTAAGTAAGACTCTCAAATGGATCCCCCCTGAACACAGGAAAACAGTCAAGCACGCCTTGGTCACCAGCAGACTAGGCTACGGCAACGCACTCTACGCCAGAATAAACAAAAACCTCACCCGCAAGCTACAGAAAATCCAGAACGCCGCTGCAAGACTGGTCCTCAACCTGCCAAAACACAGCCACATCTCCCAGCACCTTCGCACACTGCACTGGCTTCCCTTCAAAGCAAGAGTCACCTTCAAGATGATCACCCACGCACAAAGGGTCCTCCCCGACACCGGACCAGCATACCTGAACAGCAGACTCAAATTCCACGCACCCCAAAGAGCCCAGCCCAGCTCCACTACGCCGTGGTCCCACACACCAGGAAAACCAGACCGAGAGGCTGCGCCTTCTCCTTCATCGCAGCCAAGGCCTGGAACACCCTTGTGCTCCACCTCAGGCAGACTGCAGCGCTCGCCACCTTCTTAAGAAACCTCAAAACCTGGCTCTTTGACGGACCCCCTCAGAGGCACTGGAGCCTGCTAGCCCCCACCCCCAGCGCCTTGAGACCTTCACGGGTGAGTAGTCGCGCTTAATAAATGCCCGTTTGATTGATTGAGCGGGCAGGGTACCAGTAGAGAGTAAAATCCTAAAAAATCCACTTGTGCTGTCCTAAAGAAGGCGGTTATCAATATTTCCACCGAAACGCTTCTAACGCATATATTTATACACTGGGAAGCTTTACACGAGGAACTGTATTCATTATAGATCCCTGTTGATATTAAAAGCAGATCGGTAACAGTGTGGTACCTGTTTATGGGAAAGAGGAGGTTTCGAACGTAGCTTGGATGGTGATAAATTCGAGTGTTTGAGAATGGAAAGTTGGTTTTGCACATTTATCCTAAGAGAGATTTTACTATGTGTTAAACACGGCTGCAACACTCAGCACCCAACAAAAAAAACAGATCTGGATAAGGTAATCCTACATAGAACCTGAAAACTTGAGAGCACTGCCATATGTCACTTTGCTTCATGTCATACGTTGACTTTCCGTCAGTCGTTGCTATACTGGTAATCCAACATTTCATCGTGGGAAAGTGAAACTAAAAAAACTCAGAATACTTCGTGCACTTTGCTGTAAACAAGGCTAACTGAAGGTGACCCTCGTGACATAAGGCACAACTATGGAAATAAGTAAAAAGATGGACATTTTACACTAACAATTTAAGTGTTAGCACGAGTTTAAGGGCTTGACGTTATGCCAGACTGGGCGGCGCTCCAACTCCCACACCTTTGTGGATTAACAGGGCGGAATGCCGGTGCAGCAACACCCCCACCCCCCACCTTGAAGCTCCCCTCACCTGACCAGGGCGGTGCACCCGAGCATCAGCGGTACCAGCAATATCAGGCGAGAGACCCCCATGGCTGCGTGCAGTCCTGGCGCGGCAGTAAGTGCTACACAGCTCGCTGTCTCTTCTCACTGGACTTTATGATCCGTCTCTGCTCGCCTCCTTCCTCCTGTTATTGAACAAGCAGTTACTGGGGACTAGGCATGTGACGCCGCATCAGCTGACCGCGGCCACAGAGGGTCATGTGATCCCGCGTCAGGTTTGGGAGGGGCGGGTCTTTAAATATGAACTTCAAAATTCAACAGGGAATCAATGAAAGATTGCGTTCGTAATGGAACAATACGGATTAGGAGCATTGGAGGACTTGTTTGCCTCCGCGCGTGCGTTTGTGATCTCCACTTGGAATCCCAGTGAAATCGTTTCACGGGGAGTGGCATGATGATGCCAATAACAGACCTTAGAAGAGGGGGATTTAATAGAGAATCGAGAGGATTTAATTTCCATGTACACTTTCATTGAAGTGAAGGGTTTTTAACCGAGGGAAGAAGTTAAAGCCGTTTATGGTTTTAAATCGGCTTGTAAAACGTATAATCGCAGTGGCAGATGCGTGTTTGATGTGACCCACGCATTATTGATCCCCGTGTCTAGGGTGACCAACTGGCATGAGTGCAAATTCAGGACGGGGAGTGTAAAAATTCAGGACAAAGGGTCAAAATTCAGGACAAAAATTCAGGACAGAAGGTCAAAATTCAGGACAAAACTTTGGGACAAAAGGTACGTTTTACAGACACATCAGAGGAGGTAGCTCAATAATATATAAGGAAATAGACAACCAACATAAGTACAAGTCAAAATATTTTTATATTAGGTTGAGACAATTGTGCACGTCACAGTTTTTCATGCAGCTTTGAGCAACTGGGTAGGTGTTTTTGTGGTATTTCATATGATCATGATCTATTCATATGGTTACTGCGCTGGGTTGTCCAGTCTGATATTTCGTCTGAGAAGGCATGTTTGGTGAGAGAACTGGTTGGATGGATGGACTTAGTTACCAGCATCTCATATCAGAGTTCCACTGTGAGATGTAAAGCAGCCCGCATAGAATGTAACTAATTGGGATCTGCAGTGCTGGACTAGAATGCAGTCCTCTGAGTGGCCAGCACTATGTGTCAGATCGCGTCAGGTATTCCATTTCTGTTCAGCTGGTGATGATTGGTTATGGGGCAGGTACAGTACTGAGTGATGGATAAGACCTGTAGCGCACAGGTCTTATGTGAGGGTAAGAGCATGAAGCAGGAAAACAGAGTTATTAACCACCCTGCATGAGCTATGCTTGGCTGCACACTGCTGAGTGGTATGGCATTATTGTGGGCCAGAACGAATAGATAGTAGTTGACATTACTATATAATGTCCTGGCTAGCCATATATCAGCCCTCCTTATTTTACCTATATATGATTGGGCTGTTTCATTCTGTAAGGTTTAAGCTGCAGATTCTCACTGATGCACAGAAGTGTACTATAGACTAGATACTGTATACATTGTTGAGGCAATTTGTAGTTCAGAAGGAGACACTTTCTTTTACACACAGAACATTTTCTTTTGAAATAGAAGAACAATGCCAACATGCAGTTTTACTGATAAAACCATATAGCGCACAAATAATAATGTTTTGAAATGTGGTTTCAGCAAATATGTATCATTCGAACATCACCAAGTAAAGTGCCTTGATTGTTTTTATCCTATTAAAACTTTGTTTTGAGCACACTTCTGAATTACAAACAAGTGGTCCATTTGTGGTTTCCTAACTGTAGACATGTTTTAAGATCTTTGTACAGTTCATCGACTCCACAGCCAACCACACAAAGGAACTCTTCAAAATAGTCAAACAATTCTCCAAACCAACAGCTATGGAGACCATTCACCCCTCTCAGACTACTTCCACAGCAAGACCACAATCTACAACAATTTCAACATCCAACCTACCACCCTCAACCACGACGACCTCAACCAACCAGCCAAACCATCACCATCTGGTCACCGCTCACCACCCTGTCCACTTCAGCCATCTTGTCTTCCATCCACTCAGGGCCGCCCATCAACAGCTGCCCCCACCACCTCTACAACCGCGCAACAAACCCAATCAACACGCAACTCACCAGCATCCTTAACTCCTCCATCTTCCCAGACAGATGGAAACACCTCAGAGAGAAACCCTCCGCTGACCCCAATGATCTCAAAAATGATCATCCAATCTTCCTGCTCCCTACCTGGCCAAAGTTCTAGAGAAAGCCATTAACCAACAGTTCACCGAATTCCTGGAACATAAACATTTACTGGATGCCTCTCAATCAGGATACCGTGCCAACCGCAGCACTGAGACCTCACTCATTGCCGCCACAGGCAACGTCAGAGCACTCCTCAACCGTGGAGAAACCATGGCACTGATTTTCGACACAGTCTCCCTGCTCTCTCAGCCCCACCCTGTTCAACACCTACATGACCCCCATTACAGATGTCCTCAGATCCCACAGACTCAGCATTATCTCCTACGCAGATGACACTCAACTGATCCTCTCGATCACCGAGCACCCCTCCAAAGCCAAAACCAACTTCTGCAAAGCCATGACCAACGTAGCCAAATGGATGAGAGACAACTGCCTCCAACTTAACTCGAACACAAATGAAGTACTGGTCTTCAGGAAGAACACATTCACATTAGACCACAGCTTTTGGCTTGCAGAACTCTGACCCATGCCCACACCGACCAACCGACCATGTACGCAACCTCACCATCATCCATGACAGCCAATTCACCATGAAATGACAAGTCAATGCAGTCGCCTCTTCCTGCTTCCACACACTTCGTGTGACAAGCAGAATCTTTAGATGGATCCCTATCAACACCAGAAAGACCATCACTCAGGCCCTCGTCATCAGCCGCCTCGACTATGGCAACGCCCTCTACGCCGGCATCTCCAACCAGTTCCTCACAAGGCTCCAGACCATATAGAATACTGCAGCCAGAGTCATCCTGGACTGCCACAAGTTAACTCGCCTTGCATACGACCTCCACTGGCTCCCCATCCAGAAAAGATGCCAGTTCAAGATCCTCACGCATAGTTGCAAAGGTCTCCATGGCTGTGGACCTGCCTACCTCAACCATCAACTGAACTTCCACCAACCTGCTAAACACCTGCCCTCCTCTTCACTCGCCCTCGTACAAATCCATTGCAGCCTTAGCAGTAGCCTCTCCTTCTCCTACATCACTGTCAAGACCTGGAACAACCTTCTCCTCCAGCTCCGTACAGCCCCTTCGCTGTCACACTTCAGAATGAGACTCATGACCTGGCTCTTCGACTGAGGCACAGCGCCCATATACCCCTAGGGGTGACAGCGTTGCACTTTACAAATGCTGTTTGATTTGTATGATTTGATTTACAGGTATTCAAAGGTTGTTGAGTGTACAAAATACTGACAGCTTACAGCATTTGTTTTCACACCCCCAAGAAAATTTGGGAATGCATGGTGCATTCTACAACACATTTGCCATTAGATATTCAACTGTATTAGCTTCTAAAGCATAGTAAATGATGACCTTATTGTGCACCAGGATAGGACAATCTTTGTTGGGGCTCTTGAACGATTCCATCACTATCACCAACATTACCTCCTACCTCTTCTTAGTCCCTCTCTCACATGCATTTCATTTTTTTTATGGCCCTTCTCATACCAGTATAATGTGTCGGAGCACTTTACATCACACACACATACAGAGACAATTAATCATACATGTATAAATCAGTGTTTAAAATTTTTTACATCGGGCAAAGGAGACTTCAAGGTGTAGGATGCACATGTCACCCATACCGGTAGGCATTTTTTAAGTGTGTTTGGTCTGAAGAAGCACAAACTCAGGATTCAGAACATAACATCGTGGTTAGGGTTGACTTTAATTATATGAATTTATTTCAACCCAAACATGCATTTTTTAGCAACATCGGGCTAATGAAAGACTGGGAAGAAGCCATAACTTTCTAACCTATACAAAGCTGCTCTTTGATGGCAGTTCATAGCTCACTGTGCAAGATTATGATTGTAATTTATGAACTGCACAATAACTAAAGAATCTCTGTAACAAAAGCAGTAACCCAGTGAGCATACATAAAATACTGTATTTTGATATGCACAGTACACATTTTTTGCAGAAGGCATATATATTAATCCTCTGCACTACCTTATCAAAACTGCCACTGGACAAAACTCCCATCCCTCCCCAGCAGATACATTAATCACCAGAGTTATTGTGACACTTTTATTGTTGCCTGAAAACTGCTGGATATACAAGGAACTTAGCAATGCTTTCAAAACGACTGTACTGCTACAAAACCGGCCCCCAGTAACAAAACCAGCCTCCTACCCTTCCAGCCTCCTGTGGAAAATCCCGATGCCAAGTACGGCCCATCCGCCAATGGTGCCCTTCACCTTCACCTAGACCCTCTCTCATGGGTATTTCATTTCTTGTATTGTATTATATTGTATTTGCATTTTATAACGCTTACTACCCCTGTCAAAGTGCTTTTTCGGCGAGTAGCACGCTACTCGGGAACCCATAAAGGATTAGTGGTGAATTAGTATAGTGAAAAATATGAAAGTAATTTGAGTGGTGGATATGTTAGTCAGTTATTTGGATTGAGAAGGATAGTAGAGGGATAGAGAAGTGAAAAAAGTTTGCTTTATATAGCGCTTGCTACCCCTAATGGGGTGTTAAAGCGCTTTTGGTGAGTCTCGTGCTACTTCGGAACCCATAAAGGATTAGTGGTGAATTTGTATAGTGAAAATATGAACGTAATTTGAGTGGTGGATATGTCAGTCAGATTATTTGGATTGAGAAGGATAGTGGAGGGATAGAGAAGGGGAAAAAGGTTTGCATTTATATAGCGCTTGCTACCCCTGATGGGGGGTTGAAGTGTTTTCTTTCGGCGAGTAGCACAATACACTGGAACCCATACATAGTGCTTGTCATGCCAAGTATGTAGGGCAGGGTGTCAGAGCGCGTTAAATCACACACAAATTATATTGAGACAATGACTCATATAAATGTACAAGTCAATGTATAGGAAATGTTACATAAGACAATGAGGGGTACAAGGTGTACAAGTCGAATGTCATCTATATTGGTAGGTATTATATCTTAAGAGTGGGTGGACTGGGTAACTATAAAAACTCAGAAGTTAAAACCTAACATGTTGGTTGGGATTGCTTTTACTAATAACTATTGTTTACATTGACCTATTTAGACTAACACAACAGATAGCAATGGTTTGCAAATGAAAAGTTCAGGAATGGAAACATGGAGCCAGGAGGCAGGGCCGGCACTTCATAAAGCTAGGTAAGACAGGACCCTTTAAGAACTGCCAATGCGTTACACCAAAAACAATAAAGATCTGAAAACAGCCTTATTTCTTCTGTAGAGGGAGCACACCAAAACAAACTCCTATTTTGCTTGGAACGCTAAAAATCCTTATAACGTTCCAAACTCTGGCCTCGACTCGGCAACATATGAGGAATAGATAGTGTGGTCCTTTTGCAGTTTTTGTGCTTCCGCTCATCTCATCAAAGAATGAAAAGCAGCCAAAGGCAGCACCGGAACCAGACCCATATTACACAAAGTTTATGAGCAAGAATGGCCCTCCATGAAAGGGCTTGGGATGGAAGGTGGAACCCATAACACCAAGATATTTTTTTAAACGGGCCGACTTTTTATTCTTCACATTTCTTTCCTAAATATGTTCTTTGAAAATAGTTGCATTTTATAAAGGACACTAACGATACATCTGGCACAGTGCCCATGAGCAGTGTGAAATAACGTGCCTTCACTTTGCCTAAAGGTGATAAACTAAATCACTTTATGGTGGTGAATAAAAACAGCATGTAATCAGGAAATTGCAAATTAGACCAAACATCGTGTTCAGCTTTATTCTTACTTACATATACTGCACATGGGTCACCACATGTCTTAACTGCCCAGACTGGCCCATTGTCATTCTGTATGCGACAATCAGCCGGCATACAGAATGACAATGGTACATCACAGTCTGTGAGAGGCCGGGGAGGGGCTGCTCTTGAGCCGAGAGGAGTGTGAAGAGGCCCCAGCAGGGAGCTCTCAGAACACTGAGGCTTCAAAAAGGTGAGCATGTGCAGGTCGCCGTAAACCCCAAAATTACGGACAAAGGGCGTCCGTAAGAGGGATCTTAACGGACAACGGACATGAGGTCCAATTTTCGGACTGTCTGTGAAATTTACGGACGGTTGGTCACCCTACCTGTGTCATAAACGTAAACTCCCAGCCTCAACTGAGGTATTGTTGAAGTAGGTTATTCTGCTTGCATGTGAGCAATTTGTGCAACTCTGAATGAGGGGCCTTGGTGTGCAAATGTCAGTACAGCATAGACTGAGGCAGTGGAGTTGTAAACCCCTCTCCACCCCCGCCACAAATTAGCAGCTAGATCAATAGACCAAATCCAATCGGGGAGGCATCCCTCACATGTCCACCCCGGGGTACTAAGCAGGGCGATTGATGCATACTGCAGGACAGGCCTTTAGGGGCTCAGGATTGGCCAATTTAGATAGGGGAGGGGTCAGGTTGAAGAGATTTCAGGGGACACTTGGGCACAGTGGTAGAACACTGTGGTCCTGGCAAGTACGGTGGTGGCTGTCTTTGTTTTTATCAAGTTAAACACTATTGAACAGAATTGGTGTTTATAGTGCACAAGGTGCATTACAACTGATCAAGCATCCATATTGTGGGCCACCTCCCCCCTATTGTCCTGCTTGGGGGCAGGTGGGCATCGAAACGATCTCTCAAATACTCAATAATGGCTCCCTCAAGGGCTTTGCAGCCCTCAGACAACTTCCACCTGACTCCACGTCAGTATTGGTGGTACCTCTAACTCTGCCAATGTTTTTACAGTCGTTTGGGGGCACCTCACTGGGACCTAGTGGCCTCCCCTATTGCTTGTATACAGGTATGGGAGTTCTATTACGGAGTGATGTCGGGTCTGTACAGTACTTTGATATGTCACAGATATTTCCTACTCTTGTCGTGTGATGGAGCAAGGTGGAAACAACATTTTTTGTATACCCCTTGTAAAATTAACTATCCGTAACAATATGTACTAAACGTATGTGTTAGATTTGGGGGTCTCTGGTTGTCACAGGTAGGTACTTGTGACAAACAGGGACCCTCTCCTCTAGTCAAGGAAACGGGATAACACACCTAAAAAAAAACCTGCTTACCCTCTAGGTTGCGTGGCGCGAGCAGTCAAGGCTTATTTCAGAGGCGTTGTAAGTTAAGCAGTTGTGACCACATACAGTAACCCAGTGACAACACTACAAATGGACACCACACAGGTTTTATATAAAAAATAAGTAGACTTTATATAGAGTTACCACAAGACCATAAACGACAAAAATACACACTATGATTACTTTAAGATGGTAGATTAATCTTAGTTCAGTTCAGTTCTTAGATACGACACTGCGTCAATGTACCTTAAGTTGCGTTGCGCTTCCACGACAATCAATGTCGCAGCGATGGGAAATGCGTCAAAGTTCAGGTGCAAAGAAATAAAGACGTGAAGATCTTCCAGATGCGGCGCACTTCTCGGGGATGCGATAAGCTCTCGGTTCGATGCGTGGACTGCAGTGGCGACACCCTTACTATTCGACGGTAACAGCTCTAGTGGCGACGCTCTTCTCCACGATGCGTGAAGCTTCCGCTTGATGCGACAACTACAGCGGCAACATCCTAGATGCGACAGCAGCAGCTCTGATGGCGGCGCGCTTCTCGGGGATGCGAGGTGCTCTTGGTCGATGCGGTGCAATGCGACAGTTCCAGCGGCAACACCCTCCTTCTCCGGAGTTGCGACGGCAGGCACAGCGACGGCGACATGCTCCGACCTCGTTGCAAAATTCTTCTCCTGATGCGGTGCAGTGTGACAACCACAGCGGCGACACCCTCCTTCTTCGGAGTTGCGATGGCAGCAGCAGCGACGGCGACACGCTTCCTCTTCGTTGTGGCACGCTTCTCTCTGATGCGGTGCAGTGCGACAGTTCCAGCGGCGACACCCTCCTTTCTCCGGAGTTGCGACGGCAGGCTCAGCGATGGGGACACGCTTCTCGTTGAGTCGCGCTTCCAGCTCCTTGCGACACGCAGTTCCTCAGCAGGCCCAAAACAGCAGCAGGCACTTCCAAAAAAAACTCTGGGGAGCTGGGGGGTGAAGTCTGTTGTCCCTGAGACTTCAGCAGGAGGCAAGCTCTTTTCCAAGCCCTTGGAGATCCTTCACAAGTTGAAAGCAAAGTAAACAAAGTTCCTTTCTCCTTCCTTTGGCAGTAAGGCAACCACTGCAGGCCAATCCCCCAAGCAGCAAATAAACTCAGGCATACTAAACTCGAATTTCTACCATGTTTTCTGAACCTGTTAGGGTTATAAAATGTAACAATTCTAACAGCCCATTCTGGCCCATGGAGAACAGGTAGCCTTGCAATAGTGAAAAAACGAAAATGGCTGTAATTCTCAATTAGGACATGCCCACTCATTAGGGCTTGTCCTACCTTATACTTACAATGCACCCTGCCCTTGGGCCTACCATAGGGGTGACTGATATGAAGAAAAGGGAAGGTTTGGGACTGGCAAGTGGGTGCACTTGCCCAGTCAGCATGACAGTACCAGACTACACGCAGGTTCTGCAATGGCAGACCTTAGACACATTTTACAAGGCTGCTTCTGTGGGTAGCACAACCAGTGCTGCAGGCCCACCAGCAGCATTTGGATTACACGACCTGGCACATTCAGTGCACTAGACTAGGGTCTGACAAGTAAACCAAAATAGCCAAACATGGAATCACTAATCCATACATTAATTTACAATTGGGAGCACTTGCACTGTGGCACTGAATAGCAGTGGCACAGTGCCCAAAGCTTCTAACACCAGCAAAAACATATGAGTCAACAGCAAAAATGGAAGGGAGACCCACGCCAATGATGCCAGGTCTAACACGTGTCCCCTCCAGCTGAAAAGTGGGGAGAACTACCCTAACTCCTGGGAGTTCTCTTGACTAAAGCGGAAACATCTGGACAGACCATCAGCGTTGGCATGTTCTGTACCAGGGCAGTGTTCCACCGTAAAGTCCATACCCTGTAGGGAGATGGACCACCTCAACAGCTTTGGATTCTCACCCCTCATCTGCATCAACCGTCTGAGGGGTCTGTGGTCTGTCTGAACCCGGAAGTGAGTCCCAAAGAGATATGGTCTTAGCTTCTTCAGAGCCCAGACCACAGCAAATGCCTCATGCTCAATAGCACTCCACCTCTATTCCTGTGGAAGTACCCTTCTACTGATAAATGCTACAGGTTGATCTAGGCCCTCCTCATTCATCTGTGACAAAACAGCCCCCACACCATGCCGTGAAGCCGCTGTCTGGACAATGAACTCTCTTGAGAAGTTGGGTGCCAGGAGCACGGGCACGTGCACATGGCAGCTATCAGGGCCTTAAAGGCTTTCTGACAGGTGTCAATCCAAATCACTTTCTTGGGCTGCTTCCTGGAAGTCAGCTCTGTCAAGGGTGCAACAATGTTGCCATATCCCTTGACAAACCTCCTGTAATACCCGGTGAGACCTAAAAAGACTATCACCTCTGTCTGGGTTTTGGGTGGCTCCCAAGCCAGGATGGTTTCAATCTTGGGTTGTAGGGGCGCCACCTGGCCGCTCCCAACTTAGTGTCCCATGTACACCACAGAACCCTGCCCGATCTGGCAGTTACTCGCCTTGATCGTGAGGCCTTCTTTCCGCAGTGCCAACAACACTTCACAGAGGTGGCGCAGATGTTCCTCCCAACTGACACTGAACACTGCGATGTCATCCAGGTAGGCGGCACTGAATTCCTCCAGTCCAACCAACACCTGGTTGACCAACCTCTGAAAGGTAGCAGGGGAATTCTTCATCCCAAAAGGCATAACACGGAACTGGAAATGCTCATCTGGTGTGGAGAATGCTGACCTCTCCTTTGCCCCATCAGTCAAGGCGATCTGTCAGTACCCAGACGTTAAGTCAAACGTGCTGAGGTACCGTGCAGCCCCTAGCCGATCTATGAGCTCATCAGCTCTGGGGATGGGGTGCGCGTCACTCTTCATGACTGAATTGAGCCCTCTGTAGTCCACACAGAACCGGAGTTCGGGTGTGGCACCCGGCGCTGCAGCCTTCGGGACCAAGACCACTGGGCTGGCCCAAGGACTGCTAGATGACTCAATCACCCCAAGTGCAAGCATCTTTGAGACCTTCTCTTTAATGCAAGCCCTTACCCTGTCAGTTAACCTGTAAGACTTGTGCTTCACAGGTAAGCTGTCTCCTGTGTCCACATCATGGACGCACCAATCTGTGACACCAGGAACCAGCGAGAACAGATCAGGGAACTGTCCCAGCAACTGGCGGCAGTCATTCTGTTTCTTAGGGGTCAGGGTGGAAGAGAGGTTAACACCATCCACTGACCCATCTTGCTCTGAGGCTGACAGGTGGTCAGGAAGAGGCTCAGTCTCCTCCTCCATCCCAGCATCTGTTGCCAAGAGCATGCCCACTTCAGACCTCTCTAAGTGGGGCTTAAGGCGGTTGATATGAAGCACCCTCAAGGGGTTCCTAGGAGACCATAAGTCCTCCAAATAGGTAACTGGACTCTTGCGCTCCACAACCTCAAAAGGTCCGGTCCACTTATCTTGGAGTGCACAGGGCTCCACTGGAGCCATGACCCCCACCTTTCGTCCAGGCTGAAGCTCTACCAAAGTGGCATTCTGGTCATACCAGCGCTTCATCTTCTCCTGGCTGGCCTCCAGATTCGCGTGAGCGAGTTCACTGAAGCGCCTGATCTGGTTCCTGAAGGCCAGCATGTACCTATATACATCCTGTGGCGGTTTCCTGGGAAATTGCTCCCAGCCTTCATTAACCAGACTCAGAGGTTCTCTGACCGGGTGTCCATAGAGAAGCTCAAAGGGACTGAACCCTAGAGATTTCTCCGCTTTTTAAGGTTGCAGGAATGCAGTTCTGATGCAACCTAATGGTACGGGCATTTTTATCTCCTTATGTGAAGAATCATGGCACTATTGGGTGGCTATGTGTTATGTGATTTACAGATGACGCTTTCTGTCTTTCTTGTCTTTTACTACCATCATAGGTTTGATGTGAACCTCCCATGAAAGTCTAATTTGGAACCCCACTAGCCCTGAAGAAGTTGCTTGAAATTTGTTACAGCAATGAAACATGTTGGCTAATAATGATTGATTATGGCTCTGCATGAGCTATTTTTAATTTGGAAGAGCTTACAGCACCAAATAAAAGTTATCACAAGCAAGTAAGCTTTACCAATTTTTAACGGTGAGGATTATTTGTGCATATTCTCACGGGGTCCATAAACTTGTGCATTTTTATTACATGTATAGTACATTCACATTTAGGTTCTTTCTATTGTTTGGTTTCATTTGGTTGAGGTTTTTCTCTCAAGTGCACACGCATTTCTTTTTTGGAAAGAAAGCAACCAATGATGAGAAGCGGGTTTGCTTGCGAGTACCAGTCAGCACCCCCCTTGGTTTTGCAACCGTGAGGTGCTTTCTCTCCTTTCCACACCTTTTTTTAGTTTATGGGTGGGTCTTTGATGGTAGTTTATTCTAGAATCAGGATACACTACAGCATAGCGACCAATTGGTCATAAAGGGAGTCGTGAATGAGGTTATAATTCCCCCCTCATGCTGGAATTAGAATTTTTGATGTATCTATTCAGGGACAGCCGTTGAGTAATTTTGGATGGCCTCCAGATTCGCCTGAGCGAGCTCACTGAAGCGCCTGGTCTGGTTCCTGAAGACCAGCATGTAGCTCTATACATCCTGGGGAGGTTTTCTGGGAGATTGCTCCCAGCCTTTTTTAACCAGACTCAGAGGTCCTCTGGCCGGGTGTCCATAGAGAAGGTCAAAGGGACTGAACCCTAGAGATTTCTGTGGCACCTCCCGGTATGCAAACAGTAGGCACGGTAAGAGGACATCCCACTTACGTCTCATGGGTTCCTCAAGACCCATTATCATGCCCTTCAGGGTCCGGTTGAACCTTTCAACCAGCCCATTTCCTTGGGGTGGTAAGGAGTGGTGAACTTGTAAGTTACGCTGCACTCCTGCCACAGGGACTTCATATACTTGGAAATGAAGTTGGTACCCCGGTCAGACACTACCTCGAAAGGGAATCCCACTCAGGAGAAAATTCCCATCAGTGCTCGTCCCACCACGGGGGCCGTCATTGTCCTCAGAAGTATGGCTTCGGGGTACCGGGTGGCATGGTCCACCAAGACCAGGATGAACCTGTTGCCCATGGCTGTCTTGGGGTCCAGTGGCTCCACAATGTCAATCCCCACATGCTCAAAGGGGGTACTGGCCACAGGAAATGGCTGGAGAGGAGCCTTGTGCTTCCTCCCACTCTTTCCACTTGCCTGGCAAGCCAGACAGGTCCTGCAATGAGTATCAGAACTCTTGCACATTTGGGGCCAATGAAAGTGGGTGACAAGCCTCTCAAAGGTCTTGTCCTGCCCCAAATGTCCTGCTAATGGCACATCATGAGCCAGCCCTAGTAGGAAGGTTCTGAACTTCTGGGGTACCACCAGCACACGGGCTGACCCAGGTTCAGCAACCTTAGGCTCTCTATACAGGAGACCATTCTCCCAGTAGATCCAATGTGATCTTGACTGATCACCTGCTGCCTGGCTTACAGCCTGTTGCCGCAAGCCCACAAGAGAAGGGCACTCTCTCTACTCCTTGCAGAAGTCTTCCCTGGAGGGACCTCCTTCGTGCTGCCAATGGGTCAGCTCATGCAGATCTCCCAGTTCAGCTATCTGTTCCCCGGTAGGCTCCAGGGCATCCCCCTCAGGGTCTACCTCCTCCTGGGCCATGGGAACTTCAGGGGCCGGTTTCCCGCGTCCCTCGCCACTTCTCTCTTCGGCAGGTTCCTGGGCCTCCCTCTCAGGCTCCAGGTCCTCTTGAGAACCCCTACTGGCTGAGAGTGACCGGGTAGTCACGCATGCCTAGTCAGGCAGTCCAACCATCTTCAAGTGAGTTGTTTTCTCTACCTTTTCCCAAGGGGAGCTCTCCAAATCATTTCCTAACAAACAGTCAACAGGCATGGCGGGCCTCACAGCTACCTGAAGAGTAGCAGAGACCCCCCCCCCACTCAAAGGGAACCTGAGCCATTGGACAATTACTGTCTGTGTTGTCGGTGTTAAAAACTCGGCAAAATGCATGAGGGACAATCTGCTCTTGAGTCACCAGGTGACACCTGACAGCTGTCACACTGGTTCCTGTGTCTCTAAGAGCCTCCACCTTTTGGCCATTGATGGTCACTCGCTGCCCATATTTCTTAATGCTCCTGGGTAGCTGAGCTTTTGAGACCATCTCACAGTCTCCTAAAGAGACAAGGGTCCTCTGTGCGGGACCCCACCCACCCTAGACATCCATCTCCTCCCCCAAGGCTACACTAGCCATCTGCCGGTGCAGAGCACCAGTGGGTGCTTGTTTACCAAACAGGCGGCACCTGGTATCATTTGCCATATGACCCAGGTCACCACACTTGTAACATTTCAGGGGCCCCTGGGGAACAGGACTACCTGTCGGGCCCCTTGCTTTCTCTCAGGAGGAGTCTGGGAACCTTTCACGAGGATCCCTTGGGGACTACTTTGGGCCCTCTGCGGAACACCTTCTGTTTACCCTTGTCCCCCCACTCTTCTGCTGGGGACCCTGCCCACATTTGGCTGAGTCTCCCATGTGACCCTTGTGGACCCTGGTACTGACCCTGCGGTACGCCTCCTCAGCAAGCTTCCTAGGGTTAGTCAGCTTGCTATCTATCAGATGCTGGCTCAGCTCTGGAAAAAAATTATCAGAAAAGCGCTCCCATGCAATCAAATCTAAGAGACCTTGAAAACCATTAACCTTGCTGCCCTTTACCCAACCATCAAATGCTCTGCAAAAGAAAGTGACATATTCAACCAAAGTACTGTTTTCTAACTTTTTGCATTTCCTGAACCTCTGTCTATAGAGCTCAGGTGTCAAACCATATCTAGACATCAATGCATCTTTCATGTGGCTGTATGAATTGTGGACATCAGAAGGCAAGTCTAACAATGTATCCCGCCCCTCACTAAGGAACCTTCCCCACAGCCCCGCTCCCCAATCTCTCTCAGGGACCCGGTGGGAAGACATGGCTACCTCATAGGCTCTGAACCACTGACCAATTTCATAATTTTTGTAAAACTCCTTCACCACATCCTTGGGAATATACACTCTACTCTCTGAATGTACTGACGGTACGCTGCCACCAGAGGGTGTAATTTCCAAACTTTTAGCTTTTAACTCCAACTCCCTCAAAACTTTTTCATGCTCAAACTGTATTTTCTTTTCCTCAAGATCTAACCTTTTATTTTCTATTTCTAGATGCCTATTAACCTTGAACTTGGTTATCTCCATTTCATGCCTTCTTGATCTCTCTCTGTCTTCCAACTCTTCTTGGGACAGACTTTTGTTAGAGCCAATGCTACCTGCGCCTTTCATCCCCCTGAGCCCAATGGCTCTTCCTGTTGCACAATTGCATCATCATCCTCCTCAATCACAGGAGTTTTCCTTGCTTCTACCCAGGCCCTCGGCGCCTTGTAGAATTCTTCCTTCACTTTAAATCTAGAAGTGGAAACATTGAATTTCTTGCAAAAGTACTTCATCTGCTTTAATGTGTAGCATTCCAGCCTATCTTCTTCCCATTCACAATTAAGGGAGGCTACAGATTCTGCTCTCTTTACTACAACGGATCCAGACATCTTTCAAAAATAGGCATTCCAAAAATTCAAAAAGGAATCTACCAAAATGTATGCGGTATCGTTATGGTCTGCACTCACTAAGCAGTGTTCACCAGTCACTGTACATGAGTCACAAATGCAAATTCGAATCCCTTCCGCTGCCTACCAATGTTAGATTTGGGGGTCTCTGGTTGGCACAGGTAGGTACTTGTGACAAACAGGGACCCTCTCCTCTAGTCAGGGAAAGGGGATTACACACCTAAAATAACTCCTGCTCACCCTCTAGGTTGCGTGGCGCGAGCAGTCAAGGCTTATTTCAGAGGCGTTGTAAGTTAAGCAGTTGTGACCACATACAGTAACCCGGTGACAACACTACAAATGGACACCACACAGGTTTTATATAAAAAATAAGTAGACTTTATATAGAGTTACCATAAACGACAAAAATACACACTATGATTACTTTAAGATGGTAGATTAAGCTTAGTTCAGTTCAGTTCTTAGATGCGACACTCTGCGTCAATGAACCTTAAGTTGCATTGTGCTTCCACGACAAACAATGTCGCAGCGATGGGAAATGCGGCAAAGTTCAGGTGCAAAGAAATAAAGACGTAAAGATCTTCCAGATGCGGCGCGCTTCTCGGGGATGCGAGAAGCTCTCGGTTCGATGCGTGGACTGCAGCGGCGACACCCTTACGATGCAACGGCAACATCTCCAGCGGCGACGCTCTTCTCCACGATGCGTGAAGCTTCCGAACGATGCGACAACTACAGCGGCGACATCCAAGATGCGACGGCAGCAGCTCCGACGGCGACACGCTTCTCGGGGAAGCAAGGTGCTCTTGGTCGATGCAGTGCAATGCAACAGTTCCAGCGGCGACACCCTCCTTCTCTGGAGTTGCGACGGCAGGCACAGCGACGGCGACACGCTCCGACCTCCAACCTCGTTGCGAGATTCTTCTCCTGATGCGGTGCAGTGCGACAACCACAGCGGCGACACCCTCCTTCTTCAGAGTTGCAACGGCAGCAACTTCTCTCTGATGCAGTGCAGTGCGACAGTTCCAGCGGCGACACCCTCCTTTCTCCGGAGTTGCGATGGCAGGCACAACGACGGCAACAAACTTCTTCTCGTTGAGTCGCGCTTCCAGCTCCTTGTGACACGCAGTTCCTCAGAAGGTCCAAAACAGCAGCAGGCACTTCCAAAAAACTCCGGGGAGCTGGGGGTGAAATATGTTGTCCCTGAGACTTCAGCCCTTGGAGATCCTTCACAAGTTGAAAGCAAAGTACACAACGTTCCTTTCTCCTTCCTTTGGTAGTAAGGCAACCACTGCAGGCCAATCCCCCAAGCAGCACTTCAGCTTGGGAATAGTCTCTCCTCAGTTTCGTCAGGTTCCTCTCCTCAGTAAAGGTTTCTTCTTGTAGTCCAAAAGTGATCTAATTTCATGGGAGCAGGGTCCCAATATTTATACCCCAAAATCCTTTTTTTCTCTGAGGGGAGAGGGGCCTGTGCCTAGTCCAAATCAGTTCCTGAGCACTTTGCTTCCCAGACCTCTCCTTTCCTTTCACAGGGCAGGGCAAAAGCATCAGACGCCCCACAGGAGGTGGAAACAGCATTGTCGTAGGCAAGTACAGTCCTGGAGTACTTTGTTGACAGGACTCCTTCTCTTCTTTCAGTGTGCAGGGCAGAGACATCAGCTGCTCCCCAGGGGGTGGAGCCAGCATTGTGGAAGGCAGGCACAGCCCTATTCAAGGTTAAGGTGCACTCCTCCCTCCCATCTCAATGCAGATCTCTCTATTCACCACTGGCTGACTCAGCCTGTCTCCTGGAATTCCCCAGCACTGTCACTCACAGAAACCAGACATGGGAATACACATCCTAGCAGAGGCAGGTTTGAATGGTTAGACAAGCAAATACCTACTTTCTAAAAGTGGTATTTGCAAACACAGAATATTAAAATAAACTTTACTAAAAGATGTATTTTATTATTCTGAGTTCAGGCATACTAAACTCGAATTTCTACCAAGTTCTCTGAGCCTGTTAGGATTATAAAATGTAACAATTCTAACAGCCCATTCTGGCCTATGGAGAACAGGTAGCCTTGCAATAGTGAAAAAACGAAAATGGCAGTAATTCACTATTAGGATATGCCACACACATCAGGGCTTGTCCTACCTTATACTTACAATGCACTCTGCCCTTGGGCCTACCATAGGGGCGACTGAAATGAAGAAAAGGGAAGGATTAGGGACTGGCAAGTGGGTGCACTTGCCCAGTCAGCATGACAGTACCAGACTGCACGCAGAATCTGCAATGGCAGCCCTTAGACACATTTTACAAGGCTGCTTCTGTGGGTGGCACAACCAGTGCTGCAGGCCCACCAGCAGCATTTGGATTACACGCCCTTGCACACTCAGTGCACTAGACTAGGGTCTGACAAGTAAACCAAAACAGCCAAAGATGGAATCACTAATCCATACATTAATTTACAATACGGAGCACTTGCCCTGTGGCACTGAAAAGCAGTGGCACAGTGCCCAAAGCATCTAACACCAGCAAAAACACCAGAGTCAACAGCAAAAATGGAAGGGAGACCCACGCCAATGGTGCCAGGTCTAACAGTATGGTTTTGAAATTAGCCAACATAGAATAGAATGCACACACACAAATACACGCGGGATACTAATTTGCATGAAATTGCCAAGCATAATTTACTAATTTGTCGTATATTGTGTCATAAAAGGTACGCATTTGTCGTAATCTAATTGAAAATTGCATGAATGTGCTTTTTGTCTGTTTATTTGTGGCATAAATCATGAAAATTGGTAAGTAAAAACACGCATATGTTTTGCTTAAAGCTAGGTAAATACTAACTGGGGTATTATTAGAAGGGGGAGGTAAACAGAAAGGCTTTATTTCGTAAATTTACGTTTATTTGTGTTTGTTTCTGTAATAGTTCCGAAATTGAGGCCTGTGTGAGCAAACAAAATGGAAGCTGACTATAATTCCGAGGTGGCGGGCGAAGTACACATGCGCCAACTGGAGATGCGAGCTGCCTGTGCCTGAGCAGTATGGGTCAAGGACAGTGTGGACTGCCTCATGGTGCACATGCCAAGTTTGTTGAAGTCGATACAGAAAAGGGGGTGGTGATGAACAGAGTGTCTGAATTAAGCAGACCACTCTTACCCAGTCCAAAGATCAGGGCTTGATCCATCACCGTTATTTAGCTCACTGCCCCATCCCAGCTCAGAACCTGGCTATATGCAAATTAGTCTGTCCCTGGCCCAGTGCATCATGGGAACAGGGCAGACCAAACTACCAAGCCAATTCTTCACCAGAAAGGATACAAGCTACCGGGGACCGGTTTCTGGCATTTCAGCCTCGTCGGCCCGGCTTGCTTGAATCCTGATGGAACAGTGAGCAAGGGACTCATGTCTGAGTATACCCTGCCACACCTATAGTGGCCAAAAACGATACAGAAAAGGGGGTGGTGATGAACAGAGTGTCTGAATTAAGCAGACCACTCTTACCCAGTCCAAAGATCAGGGCTTGATCCATCACCGTTATTTAGCTCACTGCCCCATCCCAGCTCAGAACCTGGCTATATGCAAATTAGTCTGTCCCTGGCCCAGTGCATCATGGGAACAGGGCAGACCAAACTACCAAGCCAATTCTTCACCAGAAAGGATACAAGCTACCGGGGACCGGTTTCTGGCATTTCAGCCTCGTCGGCCCGGCTTGCTTGAATCCTGATGGAGCAGTGAGCAAGGGACTCATGTCTGAGTATACCCTGCCACACCTATAGTGGCCAAAAACGATACAGAAAAGGGGGTGGTGATGAACAGAGTGTCTGAATTAAGCAGACCACTCTTACCCAGTCCAAAGATCAGGGCTTGATCCATCACCGTTATTTAGCTCACTGCCCCATCCCAGCTCAGAACCTGGCTATATGCAAATTAGTCTGTCCCTGGCCCAGTGCATCATGGGAACAGGGCAGACCAAACTACCAAGCCAATTCTTCAACAGAAAGGATACAAGCTACCGGGGACCGGTTTCTGGCAGTTCAGCCTCGTCGGCCCGGCTTGCTTGAATCCTGATGGAGCAGTGAGCAAGGGACTCATGTCTGAGTATACCCTGCCACACCTATAGTGGCCAAAACCGATACAGAAAAGGGGGTGGTGATGAACAGAGTGTCTGAATTAAGCAGACCACTCTTACCCAGTCCAAAGATCAGGGCTTGATCCATCACCGTTATTTAGCTCACTGCCCCATCCCAGCTCAGAACCTGGCTATATGCAAATTAGTCTGTCCCTGGCCCAGTGCATCATGGGAACAGGGCAGACCAAACTACCAAGCCAATTCTTCACCAGAAAGGATACAAGCTACCGGGGACCGGTTTCTGGCATTTCAACCTCGTCGGCCCGGCTTGCTTGAATCCTGATGGAGCAGTGAGCAAGGGACTCATGTCTGAGTATACCCTGCCACACCTATAGTGGCCAAAAACGATACAGAAAAGGGGGTGGTGATGAACAGAGTGTCTGAATTAAGCAGACCACTCTTACCCAGTCCAAAGATCAGGGCTTGATCCATCACCGTTATTTAGCTCACTGCCCCATCCCAGCTCAGAACCTGGCTATATGCAAATTAGTCTGTCCCTGGCCCAGTGCATCATGGGAACAGGGCAGACCAAACTACCAAGCCAATTCTTCAACAGAAAGGATACAAGCTACCGGGGACCGGTTTCTGGCATTTCAGCCTCGTCGGCCCGGCTTGCTTGAATCCTGATGGAGCAGTGAGCAAGGGACTCATGTCTGAGTATACCCTGCCACACCTATAGTGGCCAAAAACGATACAGAAAAGGGGGTGGTGATGAACAGAGTGTCTGAATTAAGCAGACCACTCTTACCCAGTCCAAAGATCAGGGCTTGATCCATCACCGTTATTTAGCTCACTGCCCCATCCCAGCTCAGAACCTGGCTATATGCAAATTAGTCTGTCCCTGGCCCAGTGCATCATGGGAACAGGGCAGACCAAACTACCAAGCCAATTCTTCACCAGAAAGGATACAAGCTACCGGGGACCGGTTTCTGGCATTTCAGCCTCGTCGGCCCGGCTTGCTTGAATCCTGATGGAGCAGTGAGCAAGGGACTCATGTCTGAGTATACCCTGCCACACCTATGGTGCCTCATGGTGCACATGCCAAGTTTGTTGAAGTCAGCAAGTTAACTCGTGGGAATGGGACACCGAATAGCATTTTAATGGACACTTCAAAGGAAGTAAAAGTGTGAACAATAGCACCACTATTTTTCTAGTCATAAGGATGACTCTGCATAAATGGAACAGTAAAGCGATGAGGTGACGCTCATCCAACTTTAAATTGACCAATCACGGACAATTTACCGAATTTAGACAGATAAGTTAGTGAAAAAGGGTAAAAGAGGACATTTGGGACAGCTTGCTTTTCGACATGATCTTTGCACCCCAAGATGCTGTCGGTCTGCGCAATTTCTTATGGCGCAGAGACTTTGACATTTTTCTGAACTTTAACTTTCAAATGGGTGCGAAGTCCTATAAGAAGGGAACATCGAGAGAGATATAGAGGTGTTTCTTTGGGAACTATTTTGTTTTTGTGCTGATGTCTGCGTTTCTACATTTGGGTAATATATGTTTTTCTTATTTTCCTAAACTGTCATGCTGATAAATAAATGTTTTGAATTGAACCTTTCTTTCAGGATTATTAATGCATAACTGAATTATTTCCTTCAATTAAGAACATAGAGATCATGCTAGGAGATTTAATCTCTAAAAAAAATTAAATAAATGGAGTATTAAGCAGGTTTTGTTGTCCTTTTACTAGCTGATCCATCGAAAAAATGAATAGTGGGGCTTTTAAATCTTTCTTTTAGAAAAACCATGGTATTAAAATAAAACTGCAGCTGTAAATAATGTATACATTTTAAATTTAGGCACTCCACTATAGCATCGCGGCTCTTCTTTTTTAATTTTTTTTTTTTAAAAACATCTTTTTATTGAAAAACAAAGAAAAACCAATAACAGGTGACTTACATCGCGGAATGAAAGGATGAGAAATATACATACAGAGCATAATGGATGGAGAACTATCAATAAAGCCTACTCACAAGCTACATCGGGTATGCGGCCGTTCGACATTCAATCAATCAATCAATCAATCATGCCATTTGTATAGCGCACTACTCACCCGGGAGGGTCTCAAGGCGCTTGGGGGGAGGGGTATGCTACTGCTCGAACAGCCAGGTCTTGAGTTGTTTCCTGAAGGCGAGATGGTCCTGGGTCAGCCAAAGGTGGATGGGGAGGGAGTTCCAAGTCTTGGCAGCCAGGTAAGAGAAGGATCTTCCTCCGGCGGTGGCTCTTCGGATGCGTGGTACGGCTGCGAGGGCGAGGCTGGTGGACCGTAGCTGGCGGGTGGGCGTGTAGAAGGTCAGGCGGTCGTTGAGGTACTTGGGGCCCAGGTCGTGGAGAGACTTGTGTGCGTGGTTGAGGAGCCGGAACGTGATCCTCTTGTCGACGGGGAGCCAGTGCAGGTTCCTCAGGTGGCTGGAGATGTGGCTGCGTCGGGGGACATCCAGGATGAGTCGGGCGGAGGCGTTCTGGATGCGCTGGAGTCTTTTCTGTAGCTTGGCTGTGGTTCCGGCGTAGAGGGCGTTTCCGTAGTCCAGTCGGCTGGTGACGAGTGCCTGGGTGACAGTCTTCCTGGTCTCGGTCGGGATCCAGCGGAAGATCTTGCGAAGCATACGCAGGGTGTTGAAGCAAGATGAGGAGACGGCGTTGACTTGTCTGGTCATCGAGAGGGAGGGGTCCAGGATGAAGCCCAGGTTGCGTGCGTGGTCGGTTGGCTTGGGTGCGGTGCCCAGGGCTGGGGGCCACCAGGAGTCGTCCCAGGCGGAGGGCGAAGATCCCAGGATGAGGACTTCCGTCTTGTCCGAGTTCAGTTTCAGGCGGCTGTCCTTCATCCACTCGGCGACGTCTTTCATCCCTTCGTGTAGGCTGGTTCTGGCGTTGTCGGGGTCTCTGGTGAGGGAGAGGATCAGCTGGGTGTCGTCGGCGTAACAGATGATGTTGAGGTTGTGCTGGCGTGCGATGGCTGCGAGAGGTTTCATGTAGATGTTGAAGAGGGTGGGGCTGAGTGAAGATCCTTGCGGGACGCCGCAGATGACTTCGGTGGCCTCGGAGCGAAACGGGAGGAGGCGGACTCTTTGTGTTCTTCCGGCGAGGAACGAGATGATCCACTCTAGTGCCTTCTCTTGGATATCGATGTTGCTGAGGCGCTGGACTAGGGTGCGGTGGCAGACCGTGTCGAACGCAGCGGAGAGGTCCAGGAGGATGAGGGCCACTGTTTCCCCCTTGTCGAGCAGGGTCCGGATGTCGTCGGTGGCTGCGATGAGGGCGGTCTCTGTGCTGTGGTTGGCTCTGAAGCCGGACTGCGAGGGGTCGAGGGATCCGTTCGTCTCGAGGAAGGCGGTCAGCTGTCTGTTGATGATCTTCTCGATGACTTTAGCAGGAAAAGGGAGGAGCGAGATGGGGCGGAAGTTTTTGAGATCGGTGGGGTCCGCTGTAGGTTCAGGATAATCAAACAAATGCCAACCACCAACCCCACCTCCCCAGGAAACAAGATAAACATTGAACAGCAGTCCACAGTAGAAGGGAGGGTGGGGGGATGCAGCAGTAAAAAGGTACGAGACTACAGCCGCATCCTGAATACAATTACGGGTGACACAACAGTTGGCTAATTCATGCTAATAATACCCCCACCAAATCCCATACACCCAAAACACAAATTTGCGCCTCAATAAGACCACCTATATAAGGATTCTAAAGGATTTCAAAGATAAAAACTACAAACACTAACAAGACGAACACCCCTCCCCCCACCCTGCACCCCTGCATATGGCTTGCGCCTGTCCCCAACTAGCAGTGTGCCTGTCGCCCCATCTAACTAGTTACTAAAAGTAGAAAAAATGGAAGAGGACACCACAGTACAAGCCCCCGGTCCCCCCTCCCCCTCGCCAGATCCTAGAATCCCCCAGGATAAAACCCACAAGTCTATTAAGAAGCGATCAAAACAATTTAGGAAGGAGCGTAATCGTAGTAATGCAAGTACAATAACTTCAATTCACAATAATATATGTTCACAAGAAAGTGTCTTCAATGATGTCTTTATTTTTCAAGTTCCGTAGTTTTCATATGGATACAATACACACTCAACAGCCAACGCGTTTCGTTCCACATGGGACGTCCTCAGGGCTGTAAAGAAAATAATATAAAAAAACAAGAAAATATATCACTAGCATGTTCATCTCCAACACAATAAAGAACTGTGCAGCTTATCCATACATTAATTACCAGCGAGTAACGAAAGCAGAATACATAATCATGTAAATGTACTGAATAGATGAACAAAGAACCGTATCAATTACAAATTTTATAAGTTATTCCATAACACATTATCACATGCTACTACCTGCAGAATACAGTAATTATTACTGCCTATTGAACATTCTAGACCATACTTTTAATTGCTCTCTTCCCCGTGTAAACCACATGAGCCATTCAAATTGATAAGAACTCTCTTTCTGGTGTCCCACCAAACAACCTAGTAGTGGCTCACCTTCAATACGTGTGATTACTGCCAATCTTTCACTGTTGTCAAATAATCCTATCTCTTTGCAAGTATTCCAAAGGCGACTCAAAATATTTTGTGAGGCAAATCTAAAATACAGAAATCAGTAGTCAGTGGGCTTGACGTACATATCAGAAGTTTCCCTGTAAAACACACATTCCTAGAGAAAAGGAACACTAGATCCAGCTTCTAGATCCCTTATTGATTCCTGAAACCCTTATCAACACCAATTCATGGCTGTTTATCAAAAAACAACAACGAACCCTGTAACTTACTGCCGTGTTTGTGGGTTCCTCCAAATATGCCAATCTCAATCCACTACTTATCGCCAACACGACAGCAATGCTCCTGCACATAATACAAAACACCCCAAAAAAATGTGTTTAAGGGTCACCCTAACCTAAAATCTTTCACATTATCTCTAACCAATGAACTATTTCTCACCTAGTTCCTAGTTCTCTGAATTTCTTCTTCTTCATAAAGATAGCAGTTCGGACAATTTGTTTTTAACGGACATGGAACACTCGTTTTTTGGGGACTAATATGCTAACACGGAGCGATACCAATACGGTATAATGGAGGTGGGCAGTCTCGATGCGAACTTTATCGTTTAAATACAGCGTCTTAGTGCATTCTGATTAAATTTATGTGTGGATGATATGTATTACGGCACAAAGGAAGGCAGACATCGCATGCCGAATACCGGTCGAATTCAATTGACATTGGTG
This sequence comes from Lissotriton helveticus, assembly GCF_964261635.1. Classification (NCBI taxonomy): domain Eukaryota; kingdom Metazoa; phylum Chordata; class Amphibia; order Caudata; family Salamandridae; genus Lissotriton; species Lissotriton helveticus. Next base: position 1,827,344,631 of record NC_136061.1, on the reverse strand, counting down.
GAATCTTTAGCCAATAGGGAATTAGCTTTTCGCAATTCAACGTATCAGCAAAGTAGAGGGACTTTCACCTAGCAAGGATCGTGAAATGAGTGTTGGAATGGTAATATGGAGTATAAGTTTATCAGGTATTGCATACATGCTGGTGATGTTCCGATTTAAACTTACTGTCACCGATTATTAAGAGCAAGAATGAGGAGTAGAGAGATGTCGGCAAGTTTGACACGGACCTAACAGTGTTGTCATTGGTGGAGTTTTTTAGCCAGTAGGATAGCAGCTCTATGGAATCCAACCTATCAGGGAAGAATAGGCATCTGCCCTGAGCTTGGAAGGGGAAATCAGTGTTGAAGTAGATGCGGACTGTAGAGGGAAACGCAGACGGCACATAGGTGCGGGCAATAGAGACTAATTGAGTAATCGCTTTAAGATATAAAAGTACGGCCCCTGCCTGCAGTCAATACAGACTGAATCGGGTTTGTCTAAGGAAGAGGAGTAAGGTGACGGTGCACAGAATACAGAGGTAAGCACGGAATCCTGAAGGGATCGGGGAGAAGAGATATAAAATTAAGGGGTAATGGCAGTACCGCAGTCAACAGTATAACTAAGCTTTCTGTCGTTTTTTGTATGTTTCAGTGGCGATATTGGGATCAGAGATTGGCAATTCAACAGGATATGGGGGATCTTTATGAAGAAGAAGAAATTCAGAGAACTAGGAACTAGGTGAGAAATAGTTCATTGGTTAGAGATAATGTGAAAATTTTAGGTTAGGGTGACCCTTACACACATTTTTTTGGGTGTTTTGTATTATGTGCAGGAGCATTGCTGTCGTGTTAGCGAAAAGTAGTGGATTGAGATTGGCATATTTGGAGGAACCCACAAACACGACAGTAAGTTACAGGGTTCTTTGTTGTTTTTTGATAAACAGCCATGAATTGGTGTTGATGAGGGTTTCAGGAATCAATAAGGGATCTAGAAGCTGGATCTAGGAATGTGTGTTTTACAGGGAAACTTCTGATATGTATGTCAAGCCCACTGACTACTGATTTCTGTATTTTAGATTTGCCTCATAAAATATTTTGAGTCGCCTTTGGAATACTTGCGAAGAGATAGGAGTATTTGACAACAGTGAAAGATTGGCAGTAATCACACGTATTGAAGGTTAGCCACTACTAGGTTGTTTGATGGGACACCAGAAAGAGAGTTCTTATCAATTTGAATGGCTCATGTGGTTTACACGGGGAAGAGAGCAATTAAAAGTATGGTCTAGAATGTTCAATAGGCAGTAATAATTACTGTATTCTGCAGGTAGTAGCATGTGATAATGTGTTAAGGAATAACTTATAAAATTTGTAATTGATACGGTTCTTTGTTCATCTATTCAGTAAATTTACATGATTATGTATTCTGCTTTCGTTATTCGCTGGTAATTAATGTGTGGATAAGCTGCACAGTTCTTTATTGTGTTGGAGATGAACATGCTAGTGATATATTTTCTCGTTTTTTATATTATTTTATTCACAGCCCTGAGGACATCCCATGTGGGACGAAACGCGTTGGCTGTTGAGTGTGTATTGTATCCATATGAAAACTACGGAACTTGAAAAATAAAGACATCATTGAAGACACTTTCTTGTGAACATATATCATTGCGAATTGAAGTTATTGTACTTGCATTACTACGATTACGCTCCATCCTAAATTGTTTTGATTGTTAATTGGCAGAGAGGTTAGGCGGTGCCTCCAGGGGAGGTTGAGCGTAACATCATTTGAATTGTATTGTATTGCCTATAAAGTGCGACCATTTGGTAACCCCATTATCGCCAATTTCGGATTTGTAAAAAATCTATTAAGAAGCGATATAAAACAAAACAGGGAAAACGGTAAACACCACCCGACCTCCCGTAAATACAATGGTAGCGAATCCCACTTCAGCAAGCCCACGGTGCCAAGCCCCAACAATCAGTCTCATCCTTGACCCTTCCGATCAGTCGTGCAAGTCCCTTCAGGACGGCCTGTCGCCTCCGCAGGATAGGCAAAATGCAGAAACAGTTCAGTAAAGTTCCTTCCGAGTCGAGGCAAAGTTTTAAAGTCACTGGGAACTCCATCGACATCGACGATGTCCCTCACCGCCATGAGCTCCCGACGTCTTTGTCTCTGCGATCGTAGTAAAGGTGTCGGCGAGGGGAAAAACGCTGTTTCGTCCCGTAGACAGTTCCCACCAAGAGTATCCAGAAAGGAAGCACAAATTAATCCATATACAGTGAGCAATGATGGTGGGCTTGTCAATCCGTAGAGAGCACCGAGTATACGGTCGTCGGCCTTCACACTGACATGAAGCTCCGACACCCCTCGTGGCACAGGGCCCACTTCCGTTACAAGGACCTCTGTGGGTGGTATAGGCCGATCAGGATATTGCAACGGATCAGGGTCCGGTCCCTCATGCCCATGTCCATATGTGACCGCTTTCATTTTCTGGACAATGGACTCCACATGGGAATGTAGTGCCCCGATAGCTGCCAGTACAGTCCGCATCGACGGTTCAGACTCAGTCCGTCCCACCACATTTCGTTCCGAGTCGACCATAATCACGTCCCCCAGAGGCACCGGTCTTCCCCGGGGGAACCGGCAAAATTGGGACGGACTGTCACGGAGGGAGACTCAGGGCGTACCAAGGCCGCAATCCACGCTCCGCTACCGCAAACGAAGACCCCGACTCAGCGAACACCGGCGGCGGCAAACCGGGTCTCCGGGCCAGGGACCTCCGCCCACAGCCACAATCGTGCCTCGTAAACCCTCCGTCGATTTTAGGCCAGATCAACAACCGCCGTCAAAATCAGGCTTAGAAAGTTCTCCACATCCAAGGACCGGACCCTGTCGATCACCAACGGCCGATGTTGTTCAACTGGAACCCGGCTGGGCTAGTACTCGAGTCCCCGGCTCACAAGCTAGTGTAGGCCCCAAACTGAAACTCGACATAACTCCTTCCACCAAGCTGGTAAAAGTCCCGGGATCGCTTCAAAGTACAGCATAGCAGTTCACACGCCCGGAGGCAGGGTGTAAATTCAGGATTAGTAGCAGGATCATCCGGCGGGGGACGGAGGTCGGCAGAGCCGGGAGCCTAAGCGGCCATCTTGGTTGCTAGCGTAGCTCCTCCCCCCCACGGCTCTTCTTTTAAGTCTTCGCTGAATCCTCTGAGTAGAATAAATGTGTGAGTGAATGAAAGGTAAGAGTTATGGGCCCAGTTGTGAGAAAATAGTGAATAGCTCCGTGGGTTAAGGTGATGGTTTATGAAGAATTTTTGGAGCTGCGCTGCACCAGTAATACTTGGTAGCAGAGCATAGGTTGCTATAGGTTGACTAGGATATATGATGTGTAGAGTGGAATATGTAGAATTTTGATGTACAGAACTTTTGGACTAATATCTGTTGAGTTCGTATTACGTTATATGTAGTCCGGAAAAGACTTCCGGAAAGTGTGGGAAGCTGGTCACTCTGTCTGCAGGCAGAGGAAGTGTGGCAAGTGAAGTCGCACATCACATAGTCTGTTTCAAAGTGGTGACATCGTCGTATGTTACAAGTTTAGGGACCTTTACATGTAAAAGTGGTGAATGAATAGCGAGGGCAACCTGTGAAATCTTGGGTCTGAGTACAGGGATCATTGCATATTCTGTCTTAAAACTCTACCTGGAGAGAGTAATAAAGTTTAACCTAAGCTTGAGAGAAGGGTAAAGTAGAGGGAAGTGCTACTCTATCGGCAAAAGTAAAAATTCTGTGGTAGGGAAGAGGTAAGCGCTGTCTACTTGAAATACAGAATTCTTGTGTGATTGAAGAACTATCCTTTTGGTTTTAGTGAAACAGACCAATGGAGTTGTTTTATGTAGTTACTAACTGATTTTGCTGTATAAAAGTGTAAATACAGTGTACCGATAAATTTTGTTAAGGAGGGGTCAGTCGAAGCTGCAGAAGCCGGAGCAGGGCTGACGTCAACGATATCGTGCTGGGATTAGTCCACCTGACCAAGACAGAGTAATGGCTTATTGGTGCACCAGCGAAAGCAGCGAAAAAATTGGTTGAGCACTTATGAAACATATCTTGTTCTAATTGGTGCGATAGTGTGAACCGCACTGCGATAGGCTGGTGTTACGAAGCAGTTTACGGAAGAGAGAGCGATCTTTTGAAAAGACAGGAGATTAATAACAAAATTGAATTTTATTACGGAATGGAAAAAGAGAAATCGTCATGGTTTCAAAAATTGAAAAATGTATTCAAAAAGGATAAAGTAATTGAAACTAGAGAGGGAAAAATAATTCCTCCGCCGAAAATGCCTGTATCATACAAGATGACAAAATATGACTACCATACATGTATATGGTTAGAAAATTGGGCAAGGTATACCAGAAATGATGGTGCATTAGCTTTCCCAGAAAAAGGCTCTTTCAGTCTTGCAGTATTAAGAAACTTGAGAGACAAGATGATGAAGCTTGAACCAAGACTTAGACCAACTCAATTTGAAGCCTTAGCTGAGTGGGAAGATGAAATGCATGATTTAGAGCAAGAAAGGTTTGGAGACTGCATAGGGCCAAGAAATAGAGGTTGTGGTCGTGGAAACGCATGAGACTAGAATGCGAAGGTGGAGAAATGCTAACATGTGTGATGGAATGTATCCTGTTAGATTGGTAGAATAGGAAAAAGGGTGAAAATGTACAGAAAAAAGGAATAATATAGAAACAGGAAAAAGGAGTTATGAGGATTGTGGGTCCGAGGATGTAGTGTTGGAAGAGATCCTAAGTAGGAGACCACCGCCATACCAAGCAAATCCTATGGGTACAACTCTAAGTGCTCCACAGTTAGAGTAGACTAGCAGAAACTCCAAAACGATTCTCAAACTTCAGAGATCTCTCGGAGAGAGTAGAAATGAGATATGATTCGGATGTTCCATTAATCGGAACTAGATATACTGGGACACCTAAACAAGGGAATGGGATGGAGAGTATTGGAAATAGAATAGAACAACAAGTTGAAGCACAACAGAGTACTTCTGAATATATACGTTCAATGAATGAATTAACTGAAAAGATACAGGAACTTACTTTAAATATAGAAGCTGTAACTGTTCCAGTAACAATAGGTCCTGTAATTCCAGTATTTGAAAACCAGAAGATAAAAGAGCAATCTTTAACTATTCCTTCAAATCAGAGTTTACAAAAAGTAAAAGAAAAGGTTTACCTGGATTTATCAGAAATTAAACTTACCAACCAAATGACACCGTGTAACTGCGGGGACAGGAAGAGGCAATAAGCGGGTCTTGGTGGTTGCAAGGTTTATTTTGGCTAACAGAGAGTCAGTACAGGTTTTACGTATGACTCCTCGGCGGGGGGACCGGCTTCTCTCTCTCCGGGACTTTCGCCTCGAGGCTTCTCCTTCGGTCCTGCTGGGGCTCCACCTTCTGCTGGGCTCCGGAGGCTCCGTTCTGAGTGCTCTCGCCGTAGCCAGGGTACATGCAGGAAAAGAGAGGACACGTAAGGATTGTACTTCACTTAAGCACACCAGGTCTTACACTATTCAGGGAACGGGGAAGTGAGGGATACACACTGTGCTCTGAGTAACGGGGAGAGTGCTCGTGTCTTTTACAGCTACGGGGCGGATACCACACTGGGTACAAGTCTCTGTTTGTTAGGGAGACTCCCTTCCCTTCCGCCACCACCCCAGGAAGCGATCACGTACCTCGAGGAGCCGTACCCCTCCTGGCGTACGGCTGGGCGGTGCGTGGGGTTGGCCTCCGGGCTCAGCTTGTAGTGCGGCTCCGCTTCTGGCTTGTCCGACGCTCTCAGCTGAGTCGGGGAAATCCTCCTCGGGTCCTCTTCTACGGCTCTCACTCCTCTTGACGTCCGCTGGGCTCTCTTCTCCTCCGCGCCTTTCTCCTCTCCTCCAGTTCTCCTCGCTGCTTCCCGCCTCTCCGCTCTCTGCCACACTGTCCGCTCCTCCGGTGTAGAAACACCCCGCCTGATCTGCCGCTCCGCCCTTATACAGGTGAGTCGACTCCTCCTCCATCCAGCTACCTGTCCATTTAAAGGGCCCCCAGTCGCCGTCATCTTCCTCGTCACACGAGTAAAACTCGGGTCCGGGACTTCCAAGGTGGTGTTCAGGCTGAGGAGAGAAATGGGGGGGGTCGGACAGCGTTAGAGAGGACCCCCCTACGGGGCAAGACAGACGGACCCGGTTACACACCTCCCCCCCAGGACGCTTCCGCTCGGGAAGCGGATGACGGGATAGGTCATCGGCCCCCGTGTTGTCCACCCCTTTCTTGTGACAAATGCGAAAGGAATACGGTTGCAGGGACAGGAACCAACGCATGACCCTGGCGTTGGTTGATTTGTGGCGTGCCATCCATAGAAGGGGTGCGTGGTCTGTAAACAGTGTGAATGTCCGACCCTCCAAATAATAGGCCAGTTTGTCCACTGCCCATTTAATGGCAAGACATTCCTTCTCCACCGTGGGGTACTTGAGTTCACGGGGAAACAGCTTCCTGCTAACGAACAGGATGGGGTGCTCGACTCCCCCATCGTTCTTTTGTGAGAGCACTGCCCCTATCCCATAGTCCGATGCGTCCGTGTGGAGCGCGAAGGGTTTCGCAAAGTCCGGTGAAGCCAGTATTGGTGTAGACGTTATGGCACGTTTCAATGACGAGAAAGCGTCAGACATCTCCCGAGAGGGTGTTCGGAGGGTCGACTGTTTTACTGAAGCTTGAAGGGCATCCGTCAGAGGGGCGGCTTTTTGTGCAAAGTTCGGAATGAACCTCCGATAGTAGCCTATCAGGCCGAGAAACGCTCTGAGTTCCTTTTTAGTTCCTGGGAACGGTGTTTCCGCAATGGCTAGTACCTTCTCGGTTTGGGGTTCTATAAGGCCATGGCCTAGGTATTTCACTTTCTGGAATGCTATCCGGGTCTTCTTGGCATTGATCCTCAGGCCTGCCTGTGATAGGGTCTCTAGGACCTGGTCTAGGTGTTGTAGATGGGAAGGCCAGTCCGGACTGAACACCACAATATCGTCCAAGTAGGCCGACGTGAAACTCGAAATCCCCTTAAGAACATTGTTCATCAGCCTCTGGAAGGTGGCCGGGGCACCGTGTAAACCGTAAATTCATATCTTCCCTCTTCGGTTGTGAATGCTGTCTTCGGTCGGTCTTCCTCGCGTAAGGGGACCTGCCAATAGCCCTTGGTCAGGTCGATGGTGCTTATGTATTGTGCTTCCCCCAACCGTTCAATTAGCTCGTCTATCCGAGGAATCGGATATGCATCGAAAGTTGATATTTCGTTTAGGGCACGGAAGTCCATACAGAAGCGTCGTGATCCGTCTGGTTTGGGGATTAGTACGATCGGACTTGACCATTCGCTGTGGGAGGGTCTGATTACCCCCAGTTTTAGCATATCTTCCACTTCTTGCCGGATTCCTTTCCTGCGAGCTTCGGGTATCCTATACGGTTTGATTTTCACACTCTTCCCGGGCTCGGTATTGATGCAATGTTCCGCCAGTGTAGTTCTTCCGGGGGTGTCGGAGAATACCCTTGTGTGTTTGTCCAGGGTGTTCTGGAGCTCTTGTCGCTCGGTGGCCATTAGATCCTCGTTGATAACCAGCCGGTCTATGGTTGAGTCCGACTCCTGTCTAGTGGGGTTGACCACATGTACCTCAGCAGGAGGGGCCCCAAGCCATTTCTTTAACATGTTTATGTGGTAGACCTGGGTTTTGCGGGGTCGTATCTGTAGACGGTAGCTGGTGTTTCCGATCGTTTCGATGACTTTGTACGGTCCTCCCCACTCCGCCTTGAATTTCTGGGTCGACGAAGGTAGTAACACCAAGGCCCACTCTCCTATGTTCAACCGCCGCCACTTCTTTCCTTTGTCGTATGCTTTCTTCTGTTTTGTCTGGTTTTTTTCCAGGTTGGCGAACGCCAAGTCTCGTAGTTTGCCCAGTTTGGAACGTAGATTCCTAGCGTACTCTAGGGTTTTGGTTATTTCCTCCGGGGTCTCTTGCTCCCATGCTTCCTTGGTCATGTCTAGGAGAGACCGGGGCTGTCTCCCATAGAGCAGTTCGAACGAGGAAAACCCGAGGCTGCTTTGTTTCTGTCCCCTTATGACATACAATGCTAGGGGGAGCACCTGGTCCCATTCGGTGCTGTTGACCTCAAGCATTTTCCTTAGGGTAGTCTTCAGTGTCCGATTGTACCTTTCAACCAGGCCATACGTTTGGGGGTGGTAGACTGCTGTGCGGATTTGGTGGATATGTAACAGAGCGCACACCTCTTTCATCAGGCGGGATACGAATGGGGTTCCTTGATCCGTTAGGATTTCTTTTGGGAATCCCACGCGGGAGAAGAGCTCCAGCATCTTATCGGCCACGTTCTTGGTGGTTGCGGAGGAAAGAGGGAAGGCCTCTGGGAATCGGGTAGAATAGTCAACGACCACCAGTACGTATTGATGTCCTTTTTTTGTTTTAGGTAGCGGCCCGATAAGATCCATCCCTACACGTTCAAAGGGGACCCCGATGATCGGTAGGGGTTGAAGCGGAACGGCCGGGGGTCTGGTCATGTTCCGTTTCTGGCACACGTCACATTCTTGGCAATAAAGCATGGCGTCCTTGTAAATCCCCGGCCAGTAGAAGCACTTCAGTAGGTTTTGGTTTGTCTTTTCAGCTCCGGTATGTCCTGCCACTAAATGGGAGTGTGAGTAGAACAGCACTTGTTCTCGGAAAGGAACTGGCACTAGCAACTGTTCGGGGTCGGTTTCGCTCCCTTGTCGATACAGCAGGTCGTTTTTGATGTACAATCGGGGGTATTCGGGTGTCCTGTTCTCCTGTTCTCTGTGGGCTTTTTCCCAGGCATTGAACAAAGAGGCATCGTTCGCCTGTGCGAACTGGAAGCTCCGGTCCAAGATCCACGGTTCCGGTGATACCAAGGAGTCCAGGGTCTTCGGGTTCATGGGGAGTATTGTTGCCTTGTCGCTAGGCCCTAGGGATTGTTTGAACATGTCCAGGAAGCTCGGGTTGTCTGTGCCTATGATCAGGTCTTCTGGTAGGGAAGACAACACTCCGACTCTGACGCGGTAAGGGATACCATTCCTGGGGACCAGCTGAATAACGGCCACGGGGTAGGGCTTGACATCCCCGTGTACGCATCGGATGTACACTCTTTCATTGGGTAGTACTTGGGGGGCCTTCACATGGTGAGACTGAACTACTGATTGCCGGCACCCCGAATCCAGCAGGGCCTTCACTGGGTTGCCGTTAACGGTCATACTCACTCGATATGCTCGTCCCATCTCTGCCGAATACATCACGGTACGGGGCAAGTACCCGACCTCCATGGGTTCCTCCTCCTGCTTTCGGCGGGGACAGTGTCTCGCTATGTGCCCCCAAGTACCGCAATCGAAACACTGCGGTCCAGAGTGTGGCAGGGGTTCATTTCTCCAGGGACGGTTCTTTGGTGGTTCAAGGGGTTTCACAGGACGTCTCTCCGGTCGGTTTGGGGTTTTCTGTCTTTCCATTTCGGGGCCTCCGGTAGGTCTCTGTTGGACTCTTGAGAAGGTGTTGGCCATTTCTACTGCCTGGCTGGTAGTGAGGTCGTGGTGTTGTCTCAACCACCTCTGGGTCGAGAAAGGTAAAGCTTCCAGGAATTGCTCGAGATATATTCGATCCATTATCTCCTCCTTTGTGCTCTCGTGTGGCTTCAGCCACTTATCCGCGGCCATCTTCAGTCGGACGAACAGGGTTTTGGGCGTCTCGCCCGGGACTCCCCTCTCCTTTCGGAATCTCAGCCTGTATGCTTCTTTGTCGAGACCGAGATGGTCCAGGATTATTTTCTTGATCTCAGAATAGGGGGTGTCTCCCCGAGGGTTAGCCACTTGATAGGTGGCTTGCGCCTCGCCCACCAACAAGGGGGCCAGGAAAAATGGCCATTTGGCCCCGGGCCACCCACAGGCTCGGGCGGCCCGCTCGAAGTTTAGGAGGAAGGCGTCGGGGTCCTCTCCTGGTTGATATTTTTGCAGGGAGACCCCACCCAAGCCATGCGGCGGACCTCCCGTTAACACAGGACTGGAGGAGACAGGGGGATCCATAGCCCTGGCCACTACGGCGGTTTTCATTATTTCTCTGTCAGCCTCGGCCGCGCGGAGCTGCTGCTCTGCGAGTCTTTCCAGTGTTTCCTGACCCTGCACAAGGGCTTGTATGACCGCTTCCATCTTTGGGGCACAGACGGAGGTTATGCCCGCATTCTCCACCACTGTAACTGCGGGGACAGGAAGAGGCAATAAGCGGGTCTTGGTGGTTGCAAGGTTTATTTTGGCTAACAGAGAGTCAGTACAGGTTTTACGTATGACTCCTCGGCGGGGGGACCGGCTTCTCTCTCTCCGGGACTTTCGCCTCGAGGCTTCTCCTTCGGTCCTGCTGGGGCTCCGCCTTCTGCTGGGCTCCGGAGGCTCCGTTCTGAGTGCTCTCGCCGTAGCCAGGGTACATGCAGGAAAAGAGAGGACACGTAAGGATTGTACTTCACTTAAGCACACCAGGTCTTACACTATTCAGGGAACGGGGAAGTGAGGGATACACACTGTGCTCTGAGTAACGGGGAGAGTGCTCGTGTCTTTTACAGCTACGGGGCGGATACCACACTGGGTACAAGTCTCTGTTTGTTAGGGAGACCCCCTTCCCTTCCGCCACCACCCCAGGAAGCGATCACGTACCTCGAGGAGCCGTACCCCTCCTGGCGTACGGCTGGGCGGTGCGTGGGGTTGGCCTCCGGGCTCAGCTTGTAGTGCGGCTCCGCTTCTGGCTTGTCCGACGCTCTCAGCTGAGTCGGGGAAATCCTCCTCGGGTCCTCTTCTACGGCTCTCACTCCTCTTGACGTCCGCTGGGCTCTCTTCTCCTCCGCGCCTTTCTCCTCTCCTCCAGTTCTCCTCGCTGCTTCCCGCCTCTCCGCTCTCTGCCACACTGTCCGCTCCTCCGGTGTAGAAACACCCCGCCTGATCTGCCGCTCCGCCCTTATACAGGTGAGTCGACTCCTCCTCCATCCAGCTACCTGTCCATTTAAAGGGCCCCCAGTCGCCGTCATCTTCCTCGTCACACGAGTAAAACTCGGGTCCGGCACTTCCAAGGTGGTGTTCAGGCTGAGGAGAGAAAAGGGGGGGGTCGGACAGCGTTAGAGAGGACCCCCCTACGGGGCAAGACAGACGGACCCGGTTACACACCGCCACATTGAACTTTTAATCAGAGTCTTCCGTATAAATTTCCAACAGGAGCAGAGTCTGTTTCTATAACTTCTGAGAAAAGTGTACAGAAAATCGATTTAAAACAAACTCCAGTAGGGCCAACAGAGCAGGAATTAAGTGATTGGATCAGAACCTTAAAACTGAAAAAAACTGAACCAAAATGGTTAGATGTAGCAAGGCTAAAAGTTGATATGGAAGAACTAATAATTGAAACAATTGGTTTAGATACATTGAAAAATTATCAGGATGATGAGATCATATGTTAATGTGTAAGAGTATTACGCGGAAAACCAAAAGCATGCATGATCGGTTTGAAAGCTTAGCAGGTGAAATGGATGTGGATTTTACAAAATACAAAATATTGCAGAAACCTTATAGAGCGGATTTTACTGATAAGGATATAGAAAACATGAATACAGCAGGGAAAATTACTCCAATAAAAGAATTAATTGTGTTATTGAGAAAATGGGGAGATATTGATCAGTGGAAAATGATTTGGACAAAGAAAAGAGAGGAAAGCAGTGACAAATCCACATTAGCGTTTCCAGTAAGAGAAAAGGAAGAAGTGGTAAAATAATTTCCTATATGAGAAATACCTGGAGGAGGATATGTGCCTTGGAGTAGACAAGATATACTATCATTTACAAATGATTTTCCCAGATTGAGTGAGAAGCCAGTAGAGTGGCATAGGCAAGTAGATCAATTTGTGAAAGTTTCAAAAGTTTTATGGGAAGACTTAGATGGGTTATTTGACATAGTAGTACCAGCCGATCTATGGTCAGAGTGTAAGATCACGGTGAATTGGCCAAAAGAAGAATATCCACGAGATAAAGTGACAGGTGCTCCTGGACCTGAAGTAATGCGAAAATATGAGCAAGTGATAGTGTTTCTGAAAAATAAAATCCCACCAAAAGAAACAGATTGGGTGAAAATAGACAGGACAATACAAGAAGCCAAAGAGTCAGTTCATGAATTTTATGAAAGACATATTAGTATTTAAACAGTATAGTGGATATGAGAAATTGAATGAAAAGGATATGAGTCACTTTGTATATCGCTTTGTATTTGGATTGAGATCAGAAATAGGGGATATGATTAAGCATAATTTGATGGGATGGCAGTCATGTTCTGTAGACGAAGTCCTGAGACATGCACCATACTGTAGTGATGAAATTGAAGTAAAACAAAGGAAACTCAGGGAGAAAGCAATGTGGGCACAAGTAAAGATTGCAGAGCATCAAGTAGCTCAATTAGAAAATAAAATTGCAGAAGGGAACCACAATAGAGTAAAAGAAAATTCTAGTAAGCCAAAATTAACTGGAAATATAGAAGAATTAAAGAAGAAATATCCATGTCATAATTGCGGTAGGATGGGACATTGGAGGAAAGAGTGTAAGTATCCACCGAAATTTAATCTGGAAAATATATCATTGAATCCGCAGATGCAGAATGAGATAATTCAACAACCATTGCCACAGCAACAGGGAGTTAATCCACACTGTCAGGTGCCACAACCTCCACTTCCTCACAATGTAAACCTACAGAGAAACAGTACAGAGACAGGATTCTGCGCAGTAGACCAGGTAACAAGAAATAACAGAGTGCATGTGAGTCCACAATATTGTCTGAAAGAAGATGGGAGCGAGTCGGATGACAGTTTATGATGGTGCCTGAGAGAGGGAGAAGAGTGCATGCCTGGAGCTACTCTAGAGGTAGATCAGTCTGGTCCATATGTGAATGGGAAGGTGAATGATGTAGATGTGACTTTTTCTAGTGGACACAGGTGCTACCCATTCTACTGTTAGATCAGAGGAAATTCAAAATCTTCCTCTCTCGGTTGAACACATTCAAGTTGTAGGTGTAGCTAATCAGCAGATTAAAACGTCCTTAACAAAACCAATTGAAATAGAGATTGGACATTTCAAAGATATTCATCGACTTGTAGTGTGTGACAGTAGTCCTGTGAATCTCCTTGGAAGGGACATACAGTGTAAAATGAACTGTGCCATTTATTGCTCACCAGATGGCATTGAGCTCCAAACTCCAGATGAGGATAGTTTGTATAAAATGACAATGACACTAATTGAAGCAGAAAAGAATAGTACGTTTCCTGTGTTTGATCGAGAGAAAATACCTGAAGAACTGAAAGAGGTAGTCAGAGAGCAAGTGTGAGATTTTACAGGAAAAGATATTGGTTTGAAGAAAAACGTAGACCCTGTGAAAAATTCTGTGAAAGAAGGAATAAGCTCTCCAAATATTCCTCAGTGCAAAATGACAACTGAAACAATTGAAGGAATAACACCAGTAATAGATAAAATGATTGAGCAAGGGATTTTGAGAGAAATAGAAAGCAGTCCTTGTAATTCACCAATAATGGGATTGAAAAAGCCTAATGGAACGTTCAGAATAGTACAGGACCTGAGAAAGGTAAACAGGATAGTTGTTCCATGTTGTCCAATTGTGGCAAACCCAGCAGTAATTCTGTATCAAATTCCACATGATACAGAATGGTATACAGTCATTGATCTATGTAATGCGTTCTTCACGTTTCCATTACACCCTTAAAGCTAACCAATATTTGCGTTCCAATTCAGAGACCGTATTTTGGCACGGTACCGAATTCCTCAGGGGTATACTGAAAGGCCCTCAATCTGGAAATCATTAGAAAATCTAAGTCTACCTGGAGAATCAGTTCTGGTGCAGTACATTGATGATTTGTTATTGGAGTCAAAAACAAAAGATGCATGTGTTTCAGACACTGTTACCTTTGTAAAATCATCTGGCAGATGAAGGACATAAAGTGTCACCATCAAAGTTACAATTTTGTCAGAAAGAAGAACAATATTTAGGTCACAAGATAGCTAAGGGAATCAGACAAGTCACCTTAGAAAGAATCAAAATGATACAAGGAATGAAACCTCCAAAAACACAGAGACAGGTAAGAATGTTTCTTGGAATGGTTGGATACTGTCGATAATGGATTAGTGGATTTTCACTGATAGCTAAACCCTTACAGAGATTGACAAAAGCATATGTAAAAGACCCAATAACACTGAATAAGGCAGAACTGAAAGCTTTTGAGCAGCTAAAAACAAGTCTATGTGAAGCACCATCATTGGGAATGCCAGATTATGAAAAAGAGTTTGAGTTATACTGCAGTGAGAGGGAAGGATGTGCATTGTCAGTTTTAATACCGAGACATGGAAAACTGAGAAAGCCAATTGCATACTTTTCAGCTGTTTTGGATTCCATTGCAAGAGCGTTGCCGGGATGCTTAAAAGCACTAGCTGCTACAAGTATGAGTATTGAACAAAGTGAGGGTATAGTGATGGGATTTCCTTTGAGAGTGTATGTAGCTCATTCAGTGGAGATTCTCCTCACTAGAACCAAGACACAGTACCTTACCAATAACAGAATGACAAAATATGAGAAGACAATTCTAGGTGCAGACAATGTCACAATTTCAAGGTGTGTAAATGTGAATCCATCTACATTTTTACCTGATGTTATGAATGTGGAAGTAAGAGATGAAGTGGATCACAAATGTCTAGATGTCCTAGAATATTGCACTAAACCAAGGCCTGATATCAAAGATGTACCTTTACCTGAATCTGATTATGTAATGTGTGTTGATGGATCATGTCTGAGGACAGATGAGGGTGTACTGAGCGCTGCGTATGCTGTTTGTACAGTAGCAGATGTCTTGGAAACATCTTGTCTGAAAGGAATCCGTTCGGCTCAAATTGCAGAATTGATTGCTTTGATTCGAGCATGTGATTTGGGAAAAGAAATAAGGATCACCATAGTGACTGACAGTCAGTATGGATTTGGGGTTGTCCATGATTATGGTCAACTGTGGTCGCAAAGAGGTTATATGACTTCGGCAGGATCCCCCATTAGAAATGCTGAATTTGTGAAAACGTTAATTGATGCCATTCAATTGCCAGATAGGATAGCTGTGGTAAAGTGCGCAGCTCATAAAAAAGTAGATGATTATATTACTCGTGGTAATAAATATGTGGATTCAATTGCAAAATACTGTGCCAAAAATCTTGCATCTATTAATCGGGATAGGCAAACTGAACATGTTTCAAGTCCTTTGATGCTAACCACAGTAGTGAAGACATGGCAGGAGGTAAAACAAATGCAGGAAGAAGCTAGTGAAGAAGAAAAAGATAACTGGTTAAAGGCAGGATGCAGACAAAGAGAAGAGGATGAAATCTGGATTTACAAAGATGAAAGACCTGTAATGCCTGATAACATGATCTCAAATATGGCCCAAATGTATCATGGTCAAGCCCATATTGGAAGAGACGCCATGTTTAGACAGACATGGTACAATCCTAAATTTAGGATGATTGCTGAGAGCCTTTGTCAGAGATGCCTTGTGTGTCAACAACTGAACCCAAGAAGAAAAACTGTTGTGAGTTTGGGAACCATAGGACGGGAGGAAGGTCCATTTAAAAGAATGCAGTTAGATTTTATTGAGCTTCCTCCATGTAACAGACTTAGGTATGTACTTGTGATCATTTGTTTATTCTCATGATGGGTTGAAGCATTCCCCACTAGGAGGAATGATGGAGTGACTGTTGCCAAACTCCTGTTACATGAGATAATACCACACTACGGTTTCCCAGTAACTATTGAAACAGATCGTGGATCTCATTTTCACAATGAGTTAATGCAAATGATTTGTGAAGCACTGGACATTCGTCAAAAGTTGCAGGGGTGGTTGAACAAGTAAATGGAACAATAAAAAATAGAATTGCAAAAATGTGTTTTCACAGTTTGCCTAAATATCCTGTGCCCCCTGCCTATGACGGACTCGTCCCCAGTTGGCCAAGGGGAAGATCCGGGGGATTTGTTCCTCACAACAAATAGGCGTCGGGTCAAGTGGGGAAAGTTGGTGAGCTCGGAAGAGTCCATTAAGAAATTATATGAGCTGGCACTCCCCAGCTTCATGGAGGTGGATGCTCTCCTGAATGAATTAAGAACCCCAGATTACCACGAGAAACTGGGAAACATACATCAGGATTTAGTGAGGGATTTGGCTGAGGTACTCCATCCGGAGGTCCCAACTAGAAAGAAAAGGACCCTTGTTCCCTCTTGGTACACCTCTGATTGTAGGGCAGCAAAATCTGAGCTTATTGCAGCAATAAAAGAGGGGTCAGATAAGGCCAATGTACGTGACCTTAGGAAGCACTATAAATCAGTGCTGGCGACTGCAAGGACCGAGTGGGACTGGAACCACTGGCAGGATCTTCATGATGCCCTAAAAGTCAGGGACTCCCGGAAATTCTGGGCCCTTGTAAACAATGGGACAGGGGAACTCAGTAAAGCGATCGAGCCCAATATAGCCCCCGCGGTCTGGGAGGCCCACTTTGGGGCTCTCTACCAAGATACTAGTTCCTGCCCGGACGCAGAGTTGCAACTGCCCTTGGGTACTCAAGACTTTGGGATGGAACTATCCCTGGGGGAAGTGGAGCTTGCCCTAGAACGCTTACCAGTGGGGAAGGCGCCAGGACTGGATAGGTTACCCGGGGATCTATTTAGGTATCACCCGGACATCTGGGGCCCATACCTTCTTATTCTCTTCAATGCCATTCTTGGAGGTATGGCGATCCCTGGGTCGTGGCTGGGGGCAGAGATTGTACCCATCCATAAGAAGGGTTCTACTCTGCTCCCCGCCAACTACAGGCCTATAAGCCTTATAGATGTGCCCCAAAAGCTCTTTGCGCGCCTCATCCTAGACCATCTCCTAGACTGGGTCGAGGACAATGACATCTTGAGCCCCCTCCAGGCTGGCTTCAGGAAGAACACGTCGACCATGGACCAAATTTTTCGCCTCCTTCTCCTGTATTGGAAGACGGTCACGCTAGAGGGAGGTCGACTGTACATGGTCTTCGTGGACCTGAGGTCAGCCTTTGACCTGGTCCCCAGGGGGAAGTTATGGGAGGTGCTGCAGAACCTAGGAGTTCCCCCCCACCTCCTCAGTATCATCATTAGGCTGCATGAGAACAACTTTGCGCAAGTGAGGTGTGGGAGGGATGGTAAGCCCTCGGGCAAATTCCCGGTCCGTCGAGGTGTCAGACAGGGCTGTGTTTTGGCTCCGACACTGTTCTGTCTGTACATTAACAGCGTCATTCAACATCTTGACGCTGTTGGGGACAATGATGCCCCGGTTTTGGCAGGAAGGAGGGTCCCGGCAATTATGTTTGCCGACGATACCCTCCTTCTTTCCAAATCCCCCATGGGGATCCAGAGGATTGTGGACGGTTTTGGCCATTTTTGTCGACAACATGGGTTGGAGGTGAACACGGAAAAAACTAAGTTCATGATCTTCAACCCCCCCACCAAAACCAGACCCAATCCAAAACTGGGGGAAACTAGCCTTGAAAGGGTCTCGACCTTTATATATCTGGGGGTATCACTCCAAGAAAATCTGACATGGGACTCCCAGGTAGCAAGATCGAGGTTGAAACTTTCACAGCTATCGGGCGCACTCTTGAGGGTGTCCAATAAGTCCACCTTCAAGCCTGTTAGTCCGGCCTTGGAAACGTATAGGACCCAGGCGAAGGCAGCAGCCACCTACGGCAGTGAGCTGTGGGGACATAAAGCTGGGAAGGTCATGGCAGGGGTGGAAAACTGTTTTCTCAGACGCTTACTTGCTCTCCCGCAAGGCACACCACTCCTCCCCCTAAGACTCGACCTGGGCCTTCCGTCAATTGCAGAGGACCTACGGTCGAAACCTGTGAAGTTCTGGCACCGGATATGGACCACCGAGGAACTGTATCACTATAGGCAGGACCTTATACACGTCATGAGGCTGGATGTTAACGGCAAGATCCCTTGGCTGGCATTTATTAAGTCGGAACTGTCTAGCCTGAATTTGACGGATTTATGGGATGATCCAGCTCAGGGCTGCCGGAAGATTTCGCGTAAAACCCTCGCACAGTTCTATAAGAACAAAAGCCTTGTTGATATGGACAATGTTTATGATAGTGGCACCTTGACGGGACGTTTTATAGTATCCAAAAATTCCTATCTGTTTGAACCTTTTATGGATTTTATTTTTCCTCTTTTGGCGAGGAAACTGTTCCTGCAATGGAGGTTTGGTACGCTCCCTACTAAAGTTTTTACCTATAAATGGTCGCTAGGGGGTGACAAGCTCTGCCCATGCTGTAAAGCTAATGATGAAGACGATTTGCACATAATGTTCTGTTGCCATGCCTATCGGAGCCCGAGGAGGCGCTGGTTAGCTCCTCTATGTCGGAACCTGGGCTTCAGGAAGTATTTACAGGCCTACAGGGTTATGAAAACCAACACCCTGGGCCACATTGTGTTTGCGGTTTCCAAATTCTTAATGGCAGCATGGTTAATAAGGAAGAAAATGTCTGGTTAACTTATATTACCTTGTATTTTCTAACATTGCAGGTCCAGCAGGATTTTTATTGTATATATTGTGTTTTATCTATATGTATTTTTACTGCATCTTTTATGGCCCATGTGGCCGAAATAAAGAATTTTTGGAATTGGAATTGGTTTTCACAGGACTAAAATGGCCCGGTGCACTGCCACTTGTTCCAATGATCCTGAGGAGTACTCCTGACAAAAGAACGGGATTAAGCCCCCATGAGATTTTAATGGGAAGAGTAATGAGACAAGCGTTTTGTACCAGTTGATAAACTGTTGAGCATAAATGATGATATCATACTGGATTACTGCAAGAATCTGTCTGACGTAGAAACTTCTGTGTTCCATCAGGTGGGAACTGAGTCACAAACGAAAGAGAAACATCCAGCTCATGATCTAGTCACTGGAGATTGGGTTCGGATAAAAGTTCACAGGATAAGAAATTGTCTAGTGCCTCTCTGGCAAAAACCTCGACAAGTTATTCTGGTTAGTACCACTGCAGTTAAGTGTGCTGGAATCAAAAGGTGGGTGCACGCCAGTCACACTATTCGTGTGCCACAGCCTGAAAATCTGTTCAGCGACATCTGGAGATATCAGATACTAGCTCTACATCGGAAAGAGAAATTTAAATTGCTGAAATACTAAATATTGAAGATCGACCTGTAAGTCTAGATTTGGTAGAAACGAATACCAGTAAGGACACTGAGTTAAGTGAAAGTAAAACTGGTAATTCGGAAAATACTGAAGAACAGTCTGAAAGCTCTGAAAGCAGGAACCGAAACCTCAAAACTGGTCAAAAGGAAATAACTCACGATGAGGATGAGCTTCCAAGTACCAGCTATGGAGAAGTTTCTAACATAGTGAAAGAACTGACAGAGAGAATTTAAATTCCGAAAAAGAATCAGATCCTGTAAAATTCATTATAAATGAAACTATAGAAAGATCTGAAACAGAAACAGATGACAGTGATGACGAAACTCAATTGAGGAGAGGTTCAAGAAAACGAACTTGGAGAGTGGAGCGAAACACTACTGAACCTGAAATAAAAAGAGTAAGAAAAGGAGATAATTGGCCTAAAGAAATTGATGGACTGAAAATTAAACTGGTTAACAAAACAAGAGTACCAGAGGATCAAGTAAATGAGATAACCAGTCAAAAGGAGTTATTGGGAAAGAAAATAGAAGTTGTACAAAGGCCAAAAAGAGTGAGGAGACCAAATCAAAAATACAAATCACCTGAGTGGACCTACATGGTACTGCCTCCAATAAGAGAAGTAAACAGCAGTCAGGAGAACTTGCATTGTCAAGGTGTTGAAAAAGAAAGTGAGTTAACTGTAATACAAAGAAAAGAAAAATCATTTCCAAGTGTAACAATGCAACGAAAGGGATATATATATATATATATATCCAAACAGAAGCCGTAATTGAACTTGAAGGGAACATTGTAAGTGAAAACAAGGTTAAAAAGAGACAATAGAAGGTAAAAAGATTGTGAAAATTGCTGTGTAAAAAAAATGGCTACTAATGAAGTGATTAAATCTAAATGTTCCATTTTTAGAAAATGGTGTAGAATGTGGTTAATTTGTATTGGAATATTAATGTTAATATGGTTAATTCTTGCAATTATCATTCCTTTTAGTCCTGATATTGAAAGACTGAAAACAAATGAGAGTTTGAAAGATAAAAATTATGATTTGAAAAATGAAAAATTACATGTATATAAACCTGAAATTCATCAAGATAAGTCGCTCAGCGATTTTTCTATAAATACTTTTTCAAGACTATTGTCTGAATATGTGAGGACCATGGCTGCCAGCGATTGTTATGTGTGTGTAAAGCTGCCAGCATCTGTTTCCGAGGATGTGACGTACCACCATTTGCCGTTAACATATGGAGTAGCCCGTAGTGTAATATCAAGTTTATTTTATAGATCTGGAAAATTAGAATACTATTATTCTGACTCAGATGATGTATTTGCAAAATTGAAGATTGTTGCAGAACTAAATCAAATTAAGCCTGCCAAAGTTTTTGGAGAATATTTCTTAGAAACACAAGAATTGACACATGATTATGCCTTTAAACATAATTTGACTTGTAAAATGAGAAATGAAGAGAAAGTTTTTTCTGAATATGGTTGAGGAAAGGAGACAACAATATAAGCGTTGAGAAAAAAGTGAAACAGACTAAATCTACAAAATGGGCATTTTCAGATGATAATATTGAAGGACATAATGTAAATGTGGCTGTAAACATAGACACACCATTGTTAGGGAAATTGTGTATTCAGAGAGATAACACTGTGTATGACAATTATTTTGTGGGTGCAAGACAATGTGAAGATACTTATATTATCAAAGGGGGATGAGGATTTAAAGGTGGAAATGGCCCAGTTTTTCCAGGAATTTATTTTCTGTGCGGGAACAAAGCTTATTATAGGTTACCAGATTACTGGTAAGGCTCATGCTATCTTGGCTTGGTTTTTCCTAAACTTTTTCATGTTGATAGAGGAACTAATGGGATTCATGAAATAGGTAAACCACTAAGCTGTAGAAGAAGAGAAAGTGTAATTGAAATAATAGGTGATGTTTTTGGAGCACTAATACCAGCAGTAGGCACATCATTTAATGCAAACTGAATTAGAAAAATGTCAACAATAGTAGACAGATTGTCAACAGACACAGCTGGAGGATTTTTAATGGTTAACACTGAAATGTTTGCTATGAGAAGTATGGTAATGCAAAATTGACTTGCTTTAGATATAATTTTGGCAAAAGAAGGAGGAGTTTGTGGAATTTTAATGGTGCAACACTGTTGTACCTACATTCCTGATAAAAGTCAGAACATTGAGAAATATATTATAAATAATACACAATTGCATAAAAAAATAGAACCACTGGAAGTTGAAGGTGTTCTTGAGAAACTTGGTAGAAGTTTATCAGCAGTTAAAAATTGGTTTTATGAAATAAGTAGATCTATTATAGGAAAAATACTAATACCAGTAACTATAATAATAATAGTGATTTTAGTTGTGAGATTAAGTTGTCAATGTAGGCAGAGAAGAAATGTCAAAAGATCTTTGAAGAAAAAGATTGAAGAAAAACAAGATAGGGAAAGAGAAAAAGGTGATATTGAGATGGAACAATTTAAAGAGAAGTTTTATCAAGATAGAAAGAAATTAGAAGAAACAGAAATATAACGCGTACTAATTAAAAGAATTTGAAACATGTTGAGATAACATTTTCTACATTTTGGGAGATATTTGGTGATAAAATCACCAAAGGGGGAAGTTGATGGAGCAAGGTGGAACTAAACATTTTTGTATACCCCTTGTAAAATTAACTATCCGTAACAATAATATGTACTAAACGTATGGTTTTGAAATTAACCAACATAGAATAGAATGCACACACACAAATACACGTGGGATACTAATTTGCATGAAATTGCCAAGCATAATTTACTAATGTGTCATATATTGAGTCATAAAAGATACGCATTTGTCGTAATCTAATTGAAAATTGCATGAATGTGCTTTTTGTCTGTTTATTTGTGGCATAAATCATGAAAATGGGCAAGTAAAAATGTGTTGCTTAAAGCTAGGTAAATACTAACTGGGATATTATTAGAAGGGGAGGTAAACAGAAAGGCTTTATTTCGTAAATTTACATTTATTTGTGTTTGTTTCTGTAATAGTTCCTAAATTTAGGCCTGTGTGAGCAAACACAATTGAAGCTGTCTATAATTCCGAGGTGGTGGTCGAAGTACGCATGCGCCAACTGGAGATGCGAGCTGCCTGTGCCTGAGCAGTATGGGTCAAGGACAGCGTGGCCTGCCTCATGGTGCACATGCCAAGTTTTTTTAAGTCAGCAAGTTAACTCGTGGGAATGGGACACCGAATAACAATTTAAAGGACACTTCGAAGGAAGTAAAATTGTGAACAAAATACACCACTATTTTTCTAGTCATAAGGATGACTCTGCATAAATGGAACAGTAAAGCAATGAGGTGAGGCTCATCCAACTCTAAATTGACCAATCACGGACATTTTAGGACATAAGAGTATCGAATTTAGACAGATAAGTTAGTGAAAAAGGGTTTAAATGAGGACATTTGGGACTTTGAAAATAGCTTGCTTTTCGACCTGATCTTTGCACCCCGAGATGCTGTCGGTCTGAGCAATTTCTTATGGCGCAGGGACTTTGACATTTTTCTGAACTTTAACTTTCGAATTAAAAGTCCTATGAGAAGGGAACATCGAGAGAGATAGAGAGGTGTTTCTTTGGGAACTATTCTGTTTTTGTGCTGATTTCTGCGTTTCTACATTTGGGTAATATATGTTTTTTCTTATTTTCCTAAACTGTCATGCTTATAAATAAATGTTTTGAATTTAACCTTTCTTTCAGGATTAATAATGCATAACTGAATTATTTCCTTCAATTAAGAACGTAGAGATCATGCTAGGAGATTTAGGGCCAGATGTAGGAGCCAAAATACCGGTCGGTAACGGCCAATTTCGGCCGTTACCGACCGGTATTTAGGATTTGGCATGTAGGGGGCATGTCATTTACAGAATCGGTAAATTTACCGATTCGGTAAATATACAGAATCGGTAAAATACCGAATCTGTAAATTTACAGATTCTGTAAATGAGATGTAGGTGGCACTTCAGAAAGTGCCACAGGCCCTTAAGAGTCGGTATTTTACCACCCAATCCTATTGGGTGGTAAAATACCGAATACAGGTGTGCATGCACATCTGTGCATGCACACCTGTGCAATGTGACACACAGACATGCCCTTAGGGCATGTATGTGTGCCACATGTTAGACGTGCCTGTATTTGTCATATGTCATAATTGCGGTAGGATGGGACATTGGAGGAAAGAGTGTAAGTATCCACCAAAATTTAATCTGGAAAATATATCATTGAATCCGCAGATGCAGAATGAGATAATTCAACAACCATTGCCACAGCAACAGGGAGTTAATCCACACTGTCAGGTGCCACAACCTCCACTTCCTCACAATGTAAACCTACAGAGAAACAGTACAGAGACAGGATTCTGCGCAGTAGACCAGGTAACAAGAAATAACAGAGTGCATGTGAGTCCACAATATTGTCTGAAAGAAGATGGGAGCGAGTCGGATGACAGTTTATGACGGTGCCTGAGAGAGGGAGAAGAGTGCATGCCTGGAGCTACTCTAGAGGTAGATCAGTCTGGTCCATATGTGAATGGGAAGGTGAATGATGTAGATGTGACTTTTTCTAGTGGACACAGGTGCTACCCATTCTACTGTTAGATCAGAGGAAATTCAAAATCTTCCTCTCTCGGTTGAACACATTCAAGTTGTAGGTGTAGCTAATCAGCAGATTAAAACGTCCTTAACAAAACCAATTGAAATAGAGATTGGACATTTCAAAGATATTCATCGACTTGTAGTGTGTGACAGTAGTCCTGTGAATCTCCTTGGAAGGGACATACAGTGTAAAATGAACTGTGCCATTTATTGCTCACCAGATGGCATTGAGCTCCAAACTCCAGATGAGGATAGTTTGTATAAAATGACAATGACACTAATTGAAGCAGAAAAGAATAGTACGTTTCCTGTGTTTGATCGAGAGAAAATACCTGAAGAACTGAAAGAGGTAGTCAGAGAGCAAGTGTGAGATTTTACAGGAAAAGATATTGGTTTGAAGAAAAACGTAGACCCTGTGAAAAATTCTGTGAAAGAAGGAATAAGCTCTCCAAATATTCCTCAGTGCAAAATGACAACTGAAACAATTGAAGGAATAACACCAGTAATAGATAAAATGATTGAGCAAGGGATTTTGAGAGAAATAGAAAGCAGTCCTTGTAATTCACCAATAATGGGATTGAAAAAGCCTAATGGAACGTTCAGAATAGTACAGGACCTGAGAAAGGTAAACAGGATAGTTGTTCCATGTTGTCCAATTGTGGCAAACCCAGCAGTAATTCTATATCAAATTCCACATGATACAGAATGGTATACAGTCATTGATCTATGTAATGCGTTCTTCACGTTTCCATTACACCCTTAAAGCTAACCAATATTTGCGTTCCAATTCAGAGACCGTATTTTGGCACGGTACCGAATTCCTCAGGGGTATACTGAAAGGCCCTCAATCTGGAAATCATTAGAAAATCTAAGTCTACCTGGAGAATCAGTTCTGGTGCAGTACATTGATGATTTGTTATTGGAGTCAAAAACAAAAGATGCATGTGTTTCAGACACTGTTACCTTTGTAAAATCATCTGGCAGATGAAGGACATAAAGTGTCACCATCAAAGTTACAATTTTGTCAGAAAGAAGTACAATATTTAGGTCACAAGATAGCTAAGGGAATCAGACAAGTCACCTTAGAAAGAATCAAAATGATACAAGGAATGAAACCTCCAAAAACACAGAGACAGGTAAGAATGTTTCTTGGAATGGTTGGATACTGTCGATAATGGATTAGTGGATTTTCACTGATAGCTAAACCCTTACAGAGATTGACAAAAGCATATGTAAAAGACCCAATAACACTGAATAAGGCAGAACTGAAAGCTTTTGAGCAGCTAAAAACAAGTCTATGTGAAGCACCATCATTGGGAATGCCAGATTATGAAAAAGAGTTTGAGTTATACTGCAGTGAGAGGGAAGGATGTGCATTGTCAGTTTTAATACAGAGACATGGAAAACTGAGAAAGCCAATTGCATACTTTTCAGCTGTTTTGGATTCCATTGCAAGAGCGTTGCCGGGATGCTTAAAAGCACTAGCTGCTACAAGTATGAGTATTGAACAAAGTGAGGGTATAGTGATGGGATTTCCTTTGAGAGTGTATGTAGCTCATTCAGTGGAGATTCTCCTCACTAGAACCAAGACACAGTACCTTACCAATAACAGAATGACAAAATATGAGAAGACAATTCTAGGTGCAGACAATGTCACAATTTCAAGGTGTGTAAATGTGAATCCATCTACATTTTTACCTGATGTTATGAATGTGGAAGTAAGAGATGAAGTGGATCACAAATGTCTAGATGTCCTAGAATATTGCACTAAACCAAGGCCTGATATCAAAGATGTACCTTTACCTGAATCTGATTATGTAATGTGTGTTGATGGATCATATCTGAGGACAGATGAGGGTGTACTGAGCGCTGCGTATGCTGTTTGTACCGTAGCAGATGTCTTGGAAACATCTTGTCTGAAAGGAATCCGTTTGGCTCAAATTGCAGAATTGATTGCTTTGATTCGAGCATGTGATTTGGGAAAAGAAATAAGGATCACCATAGTGACTGACAGTCAGTATGGATTTGGGGTTGTCCATGATTATGGTCAACTGTGGTCGCAAAGAGGTTATATGACTTCGGCAGGATCCCCCATTAGAAATGCTGAATTTGTGAAAACGTTAATTGATGCCATTCAATTGCCAGATAGGATAGCTGTGGTAAAGTGCGCAGCTCATAAAAAAGTAGATGATTATATTACTCGTGGTAATAAATATGTGGATTCAATTGCAAAATACTGTGCCAAAAATCTTGCATCTATTAATCGGGATAGGCAAACGGAACATGTTTCAAGTCGTTTGATGCTAACCACAGTAGTGAAGACATGGCAGGAGGTAAAACAAATGCAGGAAGAAGCTAGTGAAGAAGAAAAAGATAACTGGTTAAAGGCAGGATGCAGACAAAGAGAAGAGGATGAAATCTGGATTTACAAAGATGAAAGACCTGTAATGCCTGATAACATGATCTCAAATATGGCCCAAATGTATCATGGTCAAGCCCATATTGGAAGAGACGCCATGTTTAGACAGACATGGTACAATCCTAAATTTAGGATGATTGCTGAGAGCCTTTGTCAGAGATGCCTTGTGTGTCAACAACTGAACCCAAGAAGAAAAACTGTTGTGAGTTTGGGAACCATAGGACGGGAGGAAGGTCCATTTAAAAGAATGCAGTTAGATTTTATTGAGCTTCCTCCATGTAACAGACTTAGGTATGTACTTGTGATCATTTGTTTATTCTCATGATGGGTTGAAGCATTCCCCACTAGGAGGAATGATGGAGTGACTGTTGCCAAACTCCTGTTACATGAGATAATACCACACTACGGTTTCCCAGTAACTATTGAAACAGATCGTGGATCTCATTTTCACAATGAGTTAATGCAAATGATTTGTTAAGCACTGGACATTCGTCAAAAGTTGCAGGGGTGGTTGAACAAGTAAATGGAACAATAAAAAATAGAATTGCAAAAATGTGTTTTCACAGGACTAAAATGGCCCGGTGCACTGCCACTTGTTCCAATGATCCTGAGGAGTACTCCTGACAAAAGAACGGGATTAAGCCCCCATGAGATTTTAATGGGAAGAGTAATGAGACAAGCGTTTTGTACCAGTTGATAAACTGTTGAGCATAAATGATGATATCATACTGGATTACTGCAAGAATCTGTCTGACGTAGAAACTTCTGTGTTCCATCAGGTGGGAACTGAGTCACAAACGAAAGAGAAACATCCAGCTCATGATCTAGTCACTGGAGATTGGGTTCGGATAAAAGTTCACAGGATAAGAAATTGTCTAGTGCCTCTCTGGCAAAAACCTCGACAAGTTATTCTGGTTAGTACCACTGCAGTTAAGTGTGCTGGAATCAAAAGGTGGGTGCACGCCAGTCACACTATTCGTGTGCCACAGCCTGAAAATCTGTTCAGCGACATCTGGAGATATCAGATACTAGCTCTACATCGGAAAGAGAAATTTAAATTGCTGAAATACTAAATATTGAAGATCGACCTGTAAGTCTAGATTTGGTAGAAACGAATACCAGTAAGGACACTGAGTTAAGTGAAAGTAAAACTGGTAATTCGGAAAATACTGAAGAACAGTCTGAAAGCTCTGAAAGCAGGAACCGAAACCTCAAAACTGGTCAAAAGGAAATAACTCACGATGAGGATGAGCTTCCAAGTACCAGCTATGGAGAAGTTTCTAACATAGTGAAAGAACTGACAGAGAGAATTTAAATTCCGAAAAAGAATCAGATCCTGTAAAATTCATTATAAATGAAACTATAGAAAGATCTGAAACAGAAACAGATGACAGTGATGACGAAACTCAATTGAGGAGAGGTTCAAGAAAACGAACTTGGAGAGTGGAGCGAAACACTACTGAACCTGAAATAAAAAGAGTAAGAAAAGGAGATAATTGGCCTAAAGAAATTGATGGACTGAAAATTAAACTGGTTAACAAAACAAGAGTACCAGAGGATCAAGTAAATGAGATAACCAGTCAAAAGGAGTTATTGGGAAAGAAAATAGAAGTTGTACAAAGGCCAAAAAGAGTGAGGAGACCAAATCAAAAATACAAATCACCTGAGTGGACCTACATGGTACTGCCTCCAATAGGAGAAGTAAACAGCAGTCAGGAGAACTTGCATTGTCAAGGTGTTGAAAAAGAAAGTAAGTAAACTGTAATACAAAGAAAAGAAAAATCATTTCCAAGTGTAACAATGCAACGAAAGGGATATATATATATATATATCCAAACAGAAGCCGTAATTGAACTTGAAGGGAACATTGTAAGTGAAAACAAGGTTAAAAAGAGACAATAGAAGGTAAAAAGATTGTGAAAATTGCTGTGTAAAAAAAATGGCTACTAATGAAGTGATTAAATCTAAATGTTCCATTTTTAGAAAATGGTGTAGAATGTGGTTAATTTGTATTGGAATATTAATGTTAATATGGTTAATTCTTGCTATTATCATTCCTTTTAGTCCTGATATTGAAAGACTGAAAACAAATGAGAGTTTGAAAGATAAAAATTATGATTTGAAAAATGAAAAATTACATGTATATAGACCTGAAATTCATCAAGATAAGTCGCTCAGCGATTTTTCTATAAATACTTTTTCAAGACTATTGTCTGAATATGTGAGGACAATGGCTGCCAGCGATTGTTATGTGTGTGTAAAGCTGCCAGCATCTGTTTCCGAGGATGTGACGTACCACCATTTGCCGTTAACATATGGAGTAACCCGTAGTGTAATATCAATTTTATTTTATAGATCTGGAAAATTAGAATACTATTATTCTGACTCAGATGATGTATTTGCAAAATTGAAGATTGTTGCAGAACTAAATCAAATTAAGCCTGCCAAAGTTTTTGGAGAATATTTCTTAGAAACACAAGAATTGACACATGATTATGCCTTTAAACATAATTTGACTTGTAAAATGAGAAATGAAGAGAAAGTTTTTTCTGAATATGGTTGAGGAAAGGAGACAACAATATAAGCGTTGAGAAAAAAGTGAAACAGACTAAATCTACAAAATGGGCATTTTCAGATGATAATATTGAAGGACATAATGTAAATGTGGCTGTAAACATAGACACACCATTGTTAGGGAAATTGTGTATTCAGAGAGATAACACTGTGTATGACAATTATTTTGTGGGTGCAAGACAATGTGAAGATACTTATATTATCAAAGGGGGATGAGGATTTAAAGGTGGAAATGGCCCAGTTTTTCCAGGAATTTATTTTCTGTGCGGGAACAAAGCTTATTATAGGTTACCAGATTACTGGTAAGGCTCATGCTATCTTGGCTTGGTTTTTCCTAAACTTTTTCATGTTGATAGAGGAACTAATGGGATTCATGAAATAGGTAAACCACTAAGCTGTAGAAGAAGAGAAAGTGTAATTGAAATAATAGGTGATGTTTTTGGAGCACTAATACCAGCAGTAGGCACATCATTTAATGCAAACTGAATTAGAAAAATGTCAACAATAGTAGACAGATTGTCAACAGACACAGCTGGAGGATTTTTAATGGTTAACACTGAAATGTTTGCTATGAGAAGTATGGTAATGCAAAATTGACTTGCTTTAGATATAATTTTGGCAAAAGAAGGAGGAGTTTGTGGAATTTTAATGGTGCAACACTGTTGTACCTACATTCCTGATAAAAGTCAGAACATTGAGAAATATATTATAAATAATACACAATTGCATAAAAAAATAGAACCACTGGAAGTTGAAGGTGTTCTTGAGAAACTTGGTAGAAGTTTATCAGCAGTTAAAAATTGGTTTTATGAAATAAGTAGATCTATTATAGGAAAAATACTAATACCAGTAACTATAATAATAATAGTGATTTTAGTTGTGAGATTAAGTTGTCAATGTAGGCAGAGAAGAAATGTCAAAAGATCTTTGAAGAAAAAGATTGAAGAAAAACAAGATAGGGAAAGAGAAAAAGGTGATATTGAGATGGAACAATTTAAAGAGAAGTTTTATCAAGATAGAAAGAAATTAGAAGAAACAGAAATATAACGCGTACTAATTAAAAGAATTTGAAACATGTTGAGATAACATTTTCTACATTTTGGGAGATATTTGGTGATAAAATCACCAAAGGGGGAAGTTGATGGAGCAAGGTGGAACTAAACATTTTTGTATACCCCTTGTAAAATTAACTATCCGTAACAATAATATGTACTAAACGTATGGTTTTGAAATTAACCAACATAGAATAGAATGCACACACACAAATACACGTGGGATACTAATTTGCATGAAATTGCCAAGCATAATTTACTAATGTGTCATATATTGAGTCATAAAAGGTACGCATTTGTCGTAATCTAATTGAAAATTGCATGAATGTGCTTTTTGTCTGTTTATTTGTGGCATAAATCATGAAAATGGGCAAGTAAAAATTTGTTGCTTAAAGCTAGGTAAATACTAACTGGGATATTATTAGAAGGGGAGGTAAACAGAAAGGCTTTATTTCGTAAATTTACATTTATTTGTGTTTGTTTCTGTAATAGTTCCTAAATTTAGGCCTGTGTGAGCAAACACAATTGAAGCTGTCTATAATTCCGAGGTGGTGGTCGAAGTACGCATGCGCCAACTGGAGATGCGAGCTGCCTGTGCCTGAGCAGTATGGGTCAAGGACAGCGTGGCCTGCCTCATGGTGCACATGCCAAGTTTTTTTTAATCCGCAAGTTAACTCGTGGGAATGGGACACCGAATAACAATTTAAAGGACACTTCGAAGGTAATAAAATTGTGAACAAAATACACCACTATTTTTCTAGTCATAAGGATGACTCTGCATAAATGGAACAGTAAAGCAATGAGGTGAGGCTCATCCAACTCTAAATTGACCAATCACGGACATTTTAGGACATAAGAGTATCGAATTTAGACAGATAAGTTAGTGAAAAAGGGTTTAAATGAGGACATTTGGGACTTTGAAAATAGCTTGCTTTTCGACCTGATCTTTGCACCCCGAGATGCTGTTGGTCTGAGCAATTTCTTATGGCGCAGGGACTTTGACATTTTTCTGAACTTTAACTTTCGAATTAAAAGTCCTATGAGAAGGGAACATCGAGAGAGATAGAGAGGTGTTTCTTTGGGAACTATTCTGTTTTTGTGCTGATTTCTGCGTTTCTACATTTGGGTAATATATGTTTTTTCTTATTTTCCTAAACTGTCATGCTTATAAATAAATGTTTTGAATTTAACCTTTCTTTCAGGATTAATAATGCATAACTGAATTATTTCCTTCAATTAAGAACGTAGAGATCATGCTAGGAGATTTAGGGCCAGATGTAGGAGCCAAAATACCGGTCGGTAACGGCCAATTTCGGCCGTTACCGACCGGTATTTAGGATTTGGCATGTAGGGGGCATGTCATTTACAGAATCGGTAAATTTACCGATTCGGTAAATATACAGAATCGGTAAAATACCGAATCTGTAAATTTACAGATTCTGTAAATGAGATGTAGGTGGCACTTCAGAAAGTGCCACAGGCCCTTAAGAGTCGGTATTTTACCACCCAATGCTATTGGGTGGTAAAATACCGAATACAGGTGTGCATGCACATCTGTGCATGCACACCTGTGCAATGTGACACACAGACATGCCCTTAGGGCATGTATGTGTGCCACATGTTAGACGTGCCTGTATTTGGGGTGCTAGAGGGTGTCAAAGTGACACCCCCTGCACCCTTGCACAAATCGGTATTTACCGAATCGGTAAACACCGATTCGGTATTGCCCATTGATTCCTATGGGCTTCAAGGCCCATAGGAATCAATGGGCAATACCGAATCGGTATTTACTGATTCTGTAAATACCGATTTTTACAGATTCGGTAAATCAAATAAAGATTTTACCTACATCTCCCTCCTTCTATTTTACCGATTCATAAATACCGAATCGGTAAAATTCGGTATTTATGAGTCGGTAAAATAGAATTACCTACATCTAGCCCATGATCTCTAAATAAAAATTAAATAAATGGAGAATTAAGCTGGTCTTGTTGTCCTTTAGCTACCTTTTACTAGCTGATGCATCGAAAAAATGAATAGTAGGGTGTTTTAAATCTTTCGTTTAGAAAAACAATGGTATTAAAATAAAACTGCAACTGTAAATAATGTATACATTTTTAGTTTAGGCACTCCGCTATAGCATCGCGGCTCTTCTTTTAGGTCTTCACTGAATCCTCAGAGCAGAATAAATGTGAATTGCTCCGTGGGTTAAGGTGATGGTTTATGAAGAATTTTTGGAGCTGCGCTGCACCACGTGCCAGCTACGTACGTCCTGGCAGGTGACCCTGCAAATGGAATATGATGAGGAGGACTAGACTGATGTCCTGGATAGCCTGGATGGCGAATTACATTTTGCCTCTTCAAGACGGTGCAGGATTGGTAGTGGACACCCTACAAATTGGAGCGCGCTGGCTTCTTATACCACTCGTGCTGTTGGGCCAAAGGGGGCGCAGCAAAGACCACAAACTCGCTCTTTATGTGTGAAAAAGGCCACTTTATTCAAGACAGGTGCACCTCACACTGTTCACCTTTGCTTTACAAAACTACACCTGCCTATATACATTTGGTCACCTATGTGGCTCCTCCCCACACCCCTAAGGTTCCCAACTTATATCCTTTTATTGCAACTGTTTAAGACCCCTACTTGGTCATTAACTGTTGAACTTGAACCCCTACAACCTCTTACCTACTTCTATAAACATCACCCTTTCTAAATATCTATCTTAACTTCTCATTTATAGCTTCCTCCTGGTGTAACTTATTCACAACCGTAAACTTAACATGCAACCCTGTAAATACTAGCTGCCAAACGCCCAGCACCTGCTTCAAGAGACAACCAAATACAATAACCCCACCCCTTTGCTCAACAGAAACGCTAGACCAAGTATAAATTTAATCGCCCCCTCGCTAAAGGAAGGGAAAATGTGTTTATGGCTCCCCGCCGGCTGCTGTGTCACCTTACTCAAAATGGTGACACGAAGCAAAAGATGGCCAAATTTGTATCCCACCCCTCAGCCCAAAGGAATAGCCCAAAACTGGGCAGTAAATTCCGTTCCGCTTGTGGAATTTGGGTAATTTCGTGTTCCGTGGAGAATGCAGAATTGCCAAAAATCTCGCAATCCGCGGCTTCGCGGAATTTTTTGCTTGTTCGCATTTTCTAAATGCGCGTTTGTGAGATATTTCCCACCGAGCATGCAAACAGCGCTTGTGAACAGGAAAAAAGCATCGCGATTGGGCAGAACAAGCTCCGCGTGTGCGAAATCTGCGTGCTTGCCGAGATTTTTTACCAGTTCGCAGAGCTTTGCGTAGCGCGCTACACAAATTCCACACACCCCTACTGTGTAGGCAAGGCTCCGTTCAGTCAACTCCGTCCGTGGTGAGCGGAGCAGGTGACCAGTGGTCAACAGAGTGCTAGTGCACCACAATGAGCACGAGCACTGAAGTGAGTCACCAGGTGTCGCTGGAAAGCCCACAGCAGTTTGGGTCTACTACAGGTCGAGGAGCACCAATTCTGGCATGAACTAAAACGCCTTCCTCCACAATAAGACAGAGGATTGTAGTGGGAGAAAAAGGGGCAGCAATTAAGAATGTTACTACAGACTAGAGTGAGCAACCGCATAAAAAAGGCATTATGTTGGTAGAACAGTTTGTCATTCCACAGCAAACTGAGGCACATGCAGACCAAGGGAATGAGCAGAGCACAGATTATGTTACCTGGAAAAGGGAAAATGTTATCAATAAGAGGGCGAGGGGGAGGAAATGCCCCAACAGATGACAGGGAGCAAATGGGAATATGGATGTGGATACCTGGGCCAGGTAGAGCAGAACAGGAGGGCAAGTTGAGGTACTTACCGGTATCCAGGAAGACTGACCCTTCAGGCTGGAGCGACCTGCAGGGCAACACTGGAACAATATTGGAATGCAAGTCCATATCAAGGGAGCAGCTACTGGCCAGGTTTGCAGGGACCTGTGGACACCAGCCTGAAGAGAGGGAGAGGTTTGGAGATACCATCTCAACAACAAGGGAGGAGAAGATCCACATCGAGCGGAACAATGCATGACTGGAGAACTTTTGATAGTGGTGTGGTGGATGAAGGAGAGTGTCAAGACATGAGCAGCCATGATGGGGACTGAGGGAAGTGTTTGAATAGGATTATGAGGATGATGAGGAAGAGAAACAGCTGGAGGAAGGGGAAATTCACATGGTCAAGATGTCACTAAACCGGGAATGAGTGGGAGGGGACTAATGTGTCCCACAGTAGTAATTACAGATAGATGGCAGCAAAGCACACAACAAAGAAGGAGGAAGAGGTTGGAGAAGACCTAGAGAGGACGTGGGCCAGCAAAGGAGATCTCAGACTAGACAACAAACACTAAGAGTAGGTGAGCAAAGATGGTGGAGTTGTTAGGTAATGGGTGGAAAAAAAGAAAATGTGGTATTGGTTGAAAAAAGGGGTGGGCAGATTTTTAGTAGATATATGGGTTGGTAGAGATAAGTTGTCAGATGATACCGCAAAGGTGGATAATAAAGATAAGAAAAATAAAGGTAAAGGTGAGATTGTGGGTACAACGGAATATAAAATGGAGTACAAAGCTGAACAGGTACAGTCAACAGAGGTGGAAGGTAAAGGTAAATTAGAAGGTTTGAAGAAGTTGCCTTACTTGGGGGTAACAATGCCATTGGGGGCACATCTGTCCACTGCTACAATGGAAAAAATATGGAAATGGGAATTCTTAGATGCCTACAAATTACTACACAGAGAGGTACAAGCGAAAGAGGGATTCCAAGAAGAAGCATGGGAGTCAGCCAGGAGACCTAGGGTGCCTAGAACAATTGACACATGTACATCAGTGTATTTGATTTACATGTTTATTGTGAAAATAGTGGTGTCAATATTTAAATATATGGACACAATTAGAAAGGCTAATATGGATTTTGGCGGGTTTGCATCGTTGCATTATGACAATGAGTTCAGAGCATACCTGGGGTTGAAATCTGACAGACCATGGGGAGAAGTGGACAATGAACCATGGTTACAGCAGATGTACCCGACACGGCCACCACCAGCATTACACACAGAAAGTGATTTGGCAGTAGGTTATCAGCCCTTTTTGGGTTGACCACCATGGGGGTGCATGGGGTCGAGGTCAAGGGGCAAACACAAACCTGGGGGCATGCTGGAGTTTCAACAGGGGATATTGCCCACGGAACACCTGCAGATGTAAACATGAAAATGCTTGATGCAGGGGAAACATGTTGTGTTGAAATGTTTTGGGGGCAGGCAAAGTATGGTTAAAGTGCCCAGGGAAGAGGGCTTTTATTCCAGTTAATGTTGAAGTTTGGAGTTTCTGGCTTGCTTTTACTTAAACAGAGAAGATGACCTAGTTTTAGAATGAGGGTTTCGAGAAGATTTTCATTTAGATTATAAAGGCCCCAGACAGAGGAGGGTCTCAGAGAATTCGAACGCGGCCATAGAACAGCCATAGGTTGTGAGAGAAAAATAGCTTAAAGAGAAAGCTGAAGAGAGGATGGTAGACCCATTTACATTTTGGCCACTACCAGATTTGATGATTTTCTCCTTAGCTGTAGTGCCAAAGAAAACTGAAAGTGAGTTTAAGAAGATACATCATTTTCTTGGCATGAAGATTTGTCTGTGAATGATTTCATTGCACACGGGTATACAGTAATAGTTAGCTTCTGTAGATGTGGCTATGGTATTGGGGCAGGTTCAGAATTGGCAAGATACAATATCAAATCAGCCTTCAGTCTACTTCCAGACCATTCCATAGATTTCTCTTTGTTAGGTCTACAATTTGAAAATCTACTTTATGTGGATAAAGTGTTACTTATGGGCTCTGCAATTTCTTTCAGGCTGTTGGAGACATTTAGCACTTTTCGACAATGGTGCTATACGTTCAGGTCATGTAACGACTTGGTAACTCATTATCTGGACAACTTCCTGTTCATCTGGGGTTGTGGCAAAGTTCAATGTAACAAAGTGTTACAAGAGTTTCATAGCATGATAAACGAGTTGCGGTGTCCATTGGCACAGGAGAAAACAGAAGGCCTAAGTACATGTCTGTTTTTTCTGGATACAGTGAATATGGAGGCTAGATTGTCTCATATTAGGATCAAGAAGATGGTGTCAATTTTAGAAGAAGCTATTTCAGCAGCTGAGGTCCTACTGAGACAGGTACAGCATCTGCTAGGTCATCTAAATTTTGCATGCTGTGTTGTGAAAGCAGGAATGGCATTTTGTCATTGCCTCGATTTTGCTATGTCACGGGCAAAATTACCACACCATGGGATAACAATTTCATCAGCAGTTAATGCAGGTCTGGAAATTTGGCTTATGTTCTTGAAAGGTTTCAATGAAGTGACAATGTGGTCTCTATATGATTTTTTGTGGATGATTCAAATGTTCTCACATGCTGCATGTTCAGATGGTTTTGGACTGTTTTGGGAAGGAAGATGGTGCTCAGAAAGATTGCTATCCAGATGAATGTGAGGGGGTAGATGTA
Source organism: Lissotriton helveticus (assembly GCF_964261635.1). Taxonomy (NCBI): domain Eukaryota; kingdom Metazoa; phylum Chordata; class Amphibia; order Caudata; family Salamandridae; genus Lissotriton; species Lissotriton helveticus. The sequence goes on along the minus strand of NC_136061.1, from coordinate 1,827,308,105 downwards.
TTGCCTTCTTTGAGTTTTTCCTATTGCTGGCAGCAATTACAGTGTCAGGCAAAGCTTTAAAAGAGTGACATATCATGTCGGCACAGAACCAACAGAATTGTGGTTGATCTGGTAAATAGCCAGAAAGCAAAGGTTTTTTAATGTTTAACCTCCTTTTTAGAGTCAAACGCATGCCAGGTGTGGACAATAACATCTCAGATGCATTGTTTCATTCACAGTGGCAGGGATTCCGTGGTTTGGAGCCTGGAGCAGGTTTGAGGAAGATGAAAATACCAATGGAAATGTTGTAACTCGGAGGCTGAGAATCTTTGGAACTGGTAGAAATCTCAATTGCAGCAAGTACTAGAGCATCATATAGGCAGGTGTGGAAAGAAAGAATTTTTGAACAGCGGCAAAGGTAGGAGAGGGAATATGAGGAGAGTTTGAAAGCCTGATATAGTGACATGGTACGCCTTCTCTGGAATAATTTTGACAGAGGAATCGCAGCTGCAACAACTGCAGATAAATTGGTTGGCATGCGTTTTTAAGGAAAATGTTTCTGAATGTGTAGGAGGGATGGGAAAAAGATTGTTGCATGGGTCAGCTAAGGAGAAAAAGTGGATGGTTAATCAATGAGAACCAGTGACAATACAGATGTTGGTGCTTTTGCTTAAGGGCCCTAGTAAGGTCTGTTTTTGTAGGTCTGAAACAATATTGTTTAGGTGGTATGTGCTAGGGTTACTTTTTAGGGAATCAGAGTTTCAGAATTGGTAGGTAGAGACAAGGAAGGTGGTCTAAAGGTGTACAATATTAAATGGTTGGATGGTAAGTTGAGGTTGTATCTGAAAAGATCTGAAACTGATAAATTAGTAAAAGGGGCTAAGGTTATCTTCAATACAATAGGAGGTTCAGTGCGCCGGTTGGGGCTAGGCAAGAGTTCTGAGCAGCGGGGGTGCTCAACCTGTGTGGGTTTTTGTCATGCAGATGTAAAAGGTTATTTGCATCCCAGATGCTGGAGGTCATGAGGAAAGTTTTAACTGATATGGGGGTCTGTCCCAGAGACTTTGGTACACATTCTTTTAGGGTAGGAGCAGTGTCAAAGGCGAACAGGTTGGGCTATTTCATGAAAGAAGTAATGAAGCAGGGTAGATGTTATCTGACTATTGCTTACGTTATATCAGGAAGCTGGGATGACACATTTACATTAATTTTCAGTTATGTAGTAGGCTCCAGCATGACGATCCTTTCGACATGGATTGTGGGCCCTTTTTCTGTTAGATGGGTGACAGTGAAATACACTGAAGTAGAAACGGCAAAGAGTAAAGTGAACAGGGGAATGCAGCTTTTTTGTGGAGCTAGGGCCACATGATGGGTGGAACATGGTGACATTAGAAAAGAAGATTTCTTGTTTTATCTTCAGGATGGGGTAGATGTGGCAACAAATTTAGCAGCAAGCAGATGGTGTTACGGAGGCATAGGCTGGTGGAGCGACATGGCTTCTCAAAAGGATGTGTTAAGGCTGTTGAGGGGGACAGCCGCTATGCTTTACGAAAAGTTGTTGCTGTTTGTGTGGGGAAGGGTCAGGGAGGAGCAGGAAAAAAACACGATGGCAGGGTTTTTTAATGGTGGCAGAAATGCAGGATCCCGCCCTGGGTTGTAACGGTTAGGGGGCTTGCACGACAGACCTTGGCAGAGGGAATACAGGGGAGCAATGGTTGAGTCACATGTAAAGGACAGCGAATGGAATGGAAGGGGATGGTGAAGAATGGTTGGGATGGTTGTTGGGGGATTGTTCAGGTTGGGGGTGAGGATTAAGGGTTGAGGGTTAGTTATCAATTGCACTTTGTAATGCAAATATGTTTTAAGCTGCATACCTGTCCTAATAAAGCAGCCTTTTGCTCTTCCCTTGGCCTGTTTCATTCAACACCATTTTTGCCCGATGGAGGCCCCTGGTTGTGGCATCCTTCAGATGTCCACCCCCAGGGTGCTTCAGGCGTTTGGTGCACTCCGGCTTTTGGAGGCTCATGATTGGCCAGTTTAGCACAGGGGAGGGATCAGGGTGACAGAGATTTGAGGGGATAGTTGGGAACAGTGGTTGATCTGTGGTACTGGCAGGTATGCTAGTGGTGGCTGTCTTTGTGCGCTCCCTCCAACCGCATGTGTTGCCATGTTTGCAGTCATATTGGTTCAGGGCTGGCTTTATTGGTGTTCAGGTTGGAGCATGTAATTCATGGTCGCTTTAAGACCGGTGGAAGAAATGCAGGATCTCGCACTTGTTGGGAAGTGTTGTGGGGCAGACCCTGGCAGAGGGAGAACAAGGGAGAAATGGTTGGGTTACGGGTAAAGGACGGAAATGGAATGAAAGGGGATGGTGAGGAATGTTTGGATGGTTGTTAGGGGACTGTTCAGGTTTGGAGGAGGATTGAGGGTCAGGGAGTTAGTTATCAATTGTGTTAGTGAGGTGGGGTTTTGATGACATGTTGTAATGTAAATGCAATTTTAGCTGCCTACCTGTCCCATGTCCTAATAAGTGGCCTTTTGCTCTTGCCTTGGCCTGTGTCTTTCTGCGCCATTTTCGCCCAGTGGCTCATAAACATAGTCCACCTAAAATGTTGACTGGTTGATTATGGGTCTTTTATGTAGGCTGGTCTGCAGACAACACACATGAATAACACAGTAAGAGAATGCCACGAGGACTGCACCTCGTTCGGGATGCAGGCAGGGGGCAGACAATAAAAGCAATGGATAGGGATCTTAATATGAAGCAAGGGTCCTAATGATATTAAGAAAGGAAGGCCAGTCATGATGATATGTTGAATGAAGTGATATTAAACAGGGTCATGTTGAAACTGATGTTGATACAGTCTAAGACGGATTAAGGGGAGGTGAAGATGGAGGGTAACATGTGCCCTATTGATGCAATGTGTGCATTTTGTAAAGTTGGCGGGCCCTGGGGAATATTTTTTGTCACAAGGGTGTCAAGATGTAGGCACCTTCCCAATCTAGTTCCTGTGCAAGATATATTACAATGATTGAAGATGGGTGTGAAAAGGCATTTTAATATTCTTTTGGTACTTCTTCTTTTGTTCTAGGTTGTGTTGTGGGACCATGGTCTCTGTATTGGGACCATTTGGATAATTGGGCATTCCCTAGTCTTCTGGGTGTCACAACAAACATAGAACTTCCAATTTGGGAAGGCATTGGGTTTGTGATCCGATGGCTTCCAGGTTGAATGGGGTGGTTGGGGGGGGAGGGGGTGAAAGATGATATGGGGATAGCTGCTGCCGTGGTTGGCAGGTTTGGCTGCTGAAAGAGCGTGTCCAAATATGCTTATTCATCTGGGGTAAATGATTTGGTGCAGGTTTCCGACCTGGCACAGTTGAAGGCAATGAAAGTGGATCTGGAGAGTATAAATCATCGGCAATGAGAAGATTTGGCATGGACAGAGCTTGTATAATGGAATGTTTGGTGTGGAGCTAATAAGTAAAATGTGGTAGAAAAGGCAAAGTGCAAGGTGAACATAGAGATGCAGTGTTTTTGTTGCAGCAGTGGCATAGAGGTTTTGCAAAACAATGACATCGTTTAGGAAGATTTTCACTTGTTTAGGTCAGATGGGGAGACTGGTAGTGCAGTTTTGGTGTTGATGACAGTGGTTGTAAGGGACAGGAGGGAGGGGTTAAGGGAAGAGTAAAGGACAAAACTGGTTGAGCACAAGTGGTCCCCGGATGAAATGGACATACATTTGATACAAACAGAAAAACTCCTGGGCAGGGTTGTTAGAAAATCAGCTATTGGTTTACTAGGGTGTGAGCCCTTGTCATGCAGCAACCGCAAACCTAGTCAGGGTAAGAGGCAGGATAACCCTAAATTAGCCTGTGCTCACCCTCTTGTAGCTTGGCACAGAGCAGTCAGGCTTAACTTAGAGGCAATGTGTAAAGTATCTGTGCAACACTTCAAACAGTAAATCAGTGAAAACACCACACAAAAAGATTCCACACCAAGTTAGAAAAATAACTCTGATTTTAATAAATAAAACAAGATCAAAATGATAAAAAAAACAATTAGTAAGAGTTGGAAAGATTGAATTTCAAAGTTTTTAATTAAAATAGTGCCAAGAAGTAAAAAGCACTATTGGGGATATCTGGTCGCTCTGGATCGGGACAAAATCATAGGTTCAGGCACAACCCAATGGAGCGTGGGCTGGCTACAGGGACCCAGTTAGGCCCACTGAAATAGTACCTTAAATCCTGATGGCAGAGCATTGCTTGAATCCGCACTGAAGATGCGTCGTTAAGCAGAGGCATTATGTCGGTTCCAAGTTGTGACAAGGCTGAGGTGCGAGGTCCTGATGTGTGGACATAGAAGTTCCTGTTGACTGGGCTTGTGATGCAAAATCTGCCTCTAACCACTGAGCCACACTTCTCCATATGTGAGTCTACCCTGCCAAGTGGGTGGATCCTGTTATGTCCCTGAGATTACCGATCAGGAGGTCAGGTAACTAGCCCATTGGAGTCACTCTGGGTTCTGGGGTCAAGAGATGAAGGTCCAGTCCTTCTCACCCAGACAGGAGGACAGCACGTCAGCAGGTAAACTCAACAAAGGGGCAGTCCTTCAGCAGCACAACAGTCCATCTTTCTGGCAGGGTATCCACTGGTCCAGAAGTAGACTGAATTGGTGGTGTCTGAGGTCCAGTACTTATACCCAGAGGTGCCTTTTGAGTGGGGGGGGGGGACTCAAAGACACGCCTTTGAAGTGCACAGAGGCCCTACCTTTCCTGCCCTGTCTCCAGACTCACTAAGTAGGGGCGCATCCCTTTGGGTGGGGACAGGACACAGTCCATTCAGGTGTTAGTGAGGCTGGGTCCAGCTCCTCGTCCTTCCCTTTCTGACAGGATGGCCCATCAAGTCACACCTAAGCTCCATTGATCTTTGCTGTCCAGAGGGGATACACAAAGCACAGCTGTTACCCACCCCAAATGACTAAAGTAAGAAACGGTCAACTTATTGAAAGAGGCATTCTCAGATTTTCGAATTTTAAAATCCTACTTCACCGTAAGTTTGGATTTTAAATTGCGACTCCAGAGACACCAAACTTGAATCAGTCATTCCTTCCCATTTGGAAATTAGTCTATTAAAATTTAATACGGTTATCCCAATGTTATCCTATGGGAGATATAGGCCTTGCACTAGTGAAAAACGATTTTGAGAGTTTTTCACTACCAGGATATGTAAAACTTAAAATAACTTGGCCTGCCTTTTAAATGCAGTGCATCCTGTCCCTGGGTTCTCCAAGGCCAACCTTATGGTTGACCTCTATATATAAAAAGGGAAAGTTTAAGCCTTCCAAAATGTTTATTTTGCCAGGTTGAGATGGCAGTGTAAACTGCACACATAGTTTCTGGAATGGCAGGCCTGAGGCATGGTTAAATGGCTCCTTAAGTGTGTGGCGCAATCTGTGGCTCAGGCTCATTATTAGCATTCAATTCACAGGCCTTGAGTATAGGGTCTATCCCCTTACTAGGGATTTATAAGTAAATTAAATATGCCCATTTGGGGGGAACCAATATTACCATGTTTAGGGGAGAGAGCTCAAGCACTTTAACGCTGGTTAGCAGTGGTAAAGTGCACAGAGTACCAATACCATAAAAAACTAGGTCAGAAAAGTAGAGGAGGAAGGCAAAAAGTTATGGAGAAAACCACTCTAAGCAGACCCTCCAGGATTTTGCAGCTTTGGGTGCCAAAAAAAGCAAAGTTTGCAACCCAAACCTAAAAATTAGCTGCATTTTTTGCTGTGGGCAAAACATTTGCCCGCCACTAAAATACTGAAGGCTTGTGCTCACACACTGCTGGAGACTGTGCAGTGTCACAGTCTGTAACGTTGCAGAGTCTCCAGCATCACAGTGCCTGGAATCGGAGGGTGGCTGTTGCCAAAGAGAACAGATTAAAATGTTAAACCTTTTCTTTTTGGCATCAGACATCCTATGCGTGAAGGGCAGCAGGGGTGCAGGGGGGGTGTCAGAGAAGATAAAGGGAATCTAAAAAATATTAGGAGACCTGGGGGATGTTGGGGGTTAACGGGAGACAATGGGGAACCAAAGTAGAGAAGTGCAGTGGAGGGTGGGGAACAGGAGAGCCTATGAAATGGTCTGCAGGTTCTGCAGGATGGCATACAAAGGCGTGAGGCGGCCTGCAGGCTAATTGCTCAGGAGAGGGCGAGGTGTATTTCAAAGGCTGGTGACAGAGAAATGTATCACCTTTGCTGCCTGCCTGTTGCTCACCCTCCCTTTACTGGCTCAGTGGCAGCACAGAGCCAGTAAAGAGATGGTGAATGCTAGTTTATTTTCTCCCAAAAACATATTTTGTGGGCACTTTTGTAAAAATTTCTGCATTTGTACAAAAGTGCCAATTTGCGATTTATTTGTAAACTGTGAAATCGTGAACTCCTGGGGGGCTTGCCTAAGGCTGTCAGGTCTCAAAAGGGTGTACGGGTTCACTGAAAAAGACAGTGAGGATGCACTAGTCTCAAAGAGCTCTGATGTCGTTGAGTAGATGCAGGGGTGAGGAGAGAAGGGAAGCAGGGACACTTAAGGAGGCGGGATAACTGATCTTTAACAGAAAGGGAGTGATGCATGGATGGTTGGTATACTGAAAGGCTGGGGTTTGACAAAAGCTATATAGGAATGGGGATGTATTTTAATGGTTATGAGAGTTCACAGGGGGGGCTTACAGGTGGTGTGAGATAGGCACTGTCAATTAATTAGTGAGGTGGCTAACGAATAAATGCATGGTCAATATCTAGCCTTAGTCCTGTTCTAATAAAGCTCCTTTGCTCTCTCATCGTTGACCTGGTCTTGCTGTGCCATATTGCCTTATGACAAAAAACCAAAACGAGCACCACTATTGCCAACTATTTAAACTTGGATCACTGCTGACCACTCGACCTACTGAACTAAACAGCAACTCTCAGGACACTTGCTTGTCCGGACTGAATCCAATTGTTTTAATTTTTGATCAAAGACATACAAATGAAAAATACTTCTTATACATTGACAAGACAACACTAATTTCACTCCAAATTTTACGTACAGAGACAAGTTCTCTCATACAAAACCTTTCATTCAAACATTCATACATACAATATAGCACATTAATATATATACACTCTTGGCATCAGTAAATATACAGGTTATTTACAATTTAGTTCTTTACAAAAACACATAGCATTGGAAAAAATGGGTTCAGAATTTTGGAAATATTATACATTTAACAGAACATTCCTAATGCTGGAAAGAGGGGGTCTATGCGTTTCGATAACCCCTGAATATGGGGAAATCTCATCAGGACCACGTGCCTGTAAGTGAAAAGGACAAACATAAATAAATCTCATGGAGGACCGCACCTCTGTCACTACAGTAATAAAGGGGAACCTAGTCCTACCTCAAAGGTGCTCGATTTCTTGAGTTGGACACTGTAACATAAACAGACTCTATTCAGTATCTAAGTCAGTTCAACTTACACCACTTTATAGAAAAACTGACACATAAATACTCACAACTCTCGCTTTCAAAGCCACTTGCCGTTCGAAGGGGAGTGAAAGTCTATTGGGAAAAGGGGGATTGTCAGTGCCGATTCAAGTTATCTAATAGACTGAAACACCATTACTTTGCAAGATGAGGGAATGGGATCTTACTTGTAAAAAGGGCGTGTACGGAGTCCAGCGCCTTAGTGCGGACTTACGGGCGATTACTTGCGCCTGTATGTAACAAAAGAGGGGAACTAGTATTAGGTCTCTTTTAGTCAGGCGCGATAAGTGCCCAACGCTGCGGCACCATCTTCTCTGGTGTAAGTTTACCTTTCTTGCTCGGTTTCTCTGACTGGATCAGGGGGTTCCACGCCATCCAGCCTCCGTGTAATGCTTCAGGGAGCCGGCGCCTTCTATGCGGTGTTGCTCCTCCCACGCCCCTGTGTTAAAAACACTTCCTGGATCGAAGGATTCTGGGAGTGGTAGTTTTTGGTTTTACTGACGTGAATTTAAAGAAGGTGCACTTTATTTGCAAAAAGTGTACTGGGATGTGGCTTATCTAGTTTCGCCGACGTACTCAATCGCTCACGGGGACAGATACAAAGGGGTTTTATGATTTACATGCCAGTTCCTTTTAGTGTCATCAGAGATGGATTTGGAATAGCTACAGTCGATAAATCTCCGAAATTTCATTAAGGCCATCCAAGGCCGTGTTAAATTTCACAATTAGCATGGCTTCATGTCGTGACAATTTATCCTCAATGTCGCCCCCTCGGGAGTCTCTCTATATTTTCGCAATCACGGTCCATTTCAATTCCTCCAAAGTGTGGTTGTTATTTCGCCAATGGTTTACTAGTGGGGCAGTCGTCACGTTTTTCTTAATCCGTGATTTATGCTGTGTGATTCTGCATCTCACCTCCTGACTCGTTTTGCCGATATATCATTTGTCACAGGGGCATTTTATGCCATATATGACATATCGGGACTTGCAATTAGAGAATCTTTCATGTTTCCAAAATTTTTGTTTATGTTTGAAAAGGATCCCTTCTTCTGTGCTCGCGCAACAGATGCAGGAGCCGCATTTATGATGGCCTTGAATGGGGGGCAATCCTAACAGTGTGCCCACTGTCGGTGGTTTCTTTTTTATTGCTGCTCGTACCAAGTGGTTTGACACACCTTGATCCTTTTTAAAGGCAAACAGTGGTTTTTCTTTTAATGATTCATCAATGTTTTCCACTAGATGCCAATTCTGTAAGATGGTCTTTTTGAAGAGGTTAGAATTTGGGCAGAATGTTGACACGCATACTATTCTCTTAAGGGTAGGTTTTTCCCTTTTCTCGAGGAGGGTATCTTGAGGAATCCACCACACTCTCTTCATTGTCCTTCTTAATAATTTTTTAGGATAGCCTCTAGATGCTAGATTATCCATCAAGTTGTTTGCATGGAACATGTATTCATCTTTAAAATGGCAATTTCTTTTAATCCGGAGGTATTGCCCAAATGGTAGATTTTCCCTTAGGTTGCGTGGGTGGTTGCTTCGAAAGTGTAGGGCCTTATTCCTGTTGGTTTGTTTTTTGTATAACGTAGTGACTAGGCCTACATTTGTTGGATAGACCTCGACATCGAGGAATGCCATTTTAGTTTTTGAAAAGTTAAGACTAAATTTAATCTCTTCTGTACTTGAATTTAGCCACTGATGAAAGTTTTTAAGGTCTTCTTCATTGCCTTTCCATGTCAAAAAAATGTCGTCGATGTATCGACTCCAACTGGTAATTTGTTCAGCAAAAGGATTCGACTGGTAAACAAATCTTTCCTCATAAAGTGTCATATAGAGTACAGCCAATTCTGGGGCAAATGGACACCCCATGGCTACGCAGCTTATCTGAAAGAAGAATTCTCAGTTGAAGTTAAAATAATTTTTCTTTAGAGCCAATGACGCTAACTGCATTATGAATTCCGTTGGTACTCTAGTTGGTCTTGCTCGTTGTTCGAGAAAAAAATAGATGGCATCCAGACCATCACTTTGGGGGATCTGGGTGTACAATGAAGTCACATCCATTGTAACTAGGAAATCTTCGTTTTGCTCAAAAGGAATAGTAGGAAGTTTATTGATAAAATCCAATGTATCACGGAGGAATGATTTGACTTCAGACATGAATGGTTTCAAAAAGAAATCTACAAATTTAGAAACCCGTTCGAATAGTGACTCACAACCGGAGACAATCGGTCTTCCGGGCGGTGTGTTTGTGTCCTTATGAATCTTTGATGGACGTAAAAGAGGGGTGTTCGTGGACTGTTACATTTAAGGTACTCATATTCCTTTTTTCCAATGATTCCGTCAGCCAAGCCTTTCTCAAGAATCGGATTCAGTTGTTGTTGTTGCAATTCTATGGTGGGATCTCTCTGGATTTTTCTGTAGCACCTAGGGTTATTAAGTTGGCTCATTACTTCTATTATATACTTCTCAGTGTCCCATACTACAATTGACCCTCCTTTGTCCGCCTGTTTGATTGTGACTGACGTATCTTTTTTTAGATCTTCTAGCGCACTTCTTTCTGCTTGTGAGATATTAAATTTAATCCAATTTCGTTTTTCTTCCATCTTGGTAATGGCTGACAAGATTGTTTTTTCAAAAGTCACGATCTCTTTTGCAATTTTGTTCCCTGGTGGGCAAAAGGATGACTTCTTCCTCAGGCCTGTTACCTCCATAGGTGGATTATACACAGTTTGTGTGAAAAAAGATTTCAATTTGATTTTTCTACAGAATTCAAGTGCTTCTGTTTTAAGTTTCACGAAATTTGTATGTCTAGTGGGGACAAAAGAGAGTCCTTTTTCTAGGATACTTGTTTCTGCTGGAGTAAGGACTTTATTTGACAGATTGAAAATAGGGGAGGCTACCAATTCTTGTAGTTCTGCCTCCGTGTTGACATTTCCCATGGTTGCTTGTAACGTGGGCGTCCTCGATTTTGTTGTTGTTGTTGTTGTTGGCCTCTCCCTAAAAAAGGAGCTGAAGACGCGCCTGGTTGTTGTTGAAAAGATCCTCTTTTGTTAGTAACTCTTCTCTGATTATCACCTTCGCCCTCACTGCCACTCGATGCTGACGAAGTGTCCGAAAAGGAAATAAACTTATTGGTTGATCGTCCTTGATATTCTCCTAGGTATTTCCTTGAGTCAGGTCTAGAGTAAAAATCCGGTTGTAAATATGGATATGTTTTTTCTAGGTTAAAGTTATTTTTGTCCTTTTGGAACTGATTTTCTTTTTGATTTATAGTGTAGTCTTTAAATTCCAGAATGTCTTTTTCGACTTTCTCCAATAATGTTTTTGCGTCCGTGATAAGTTGATTTTGTTGTATTTCGCTTTCTAAGGTTTTAATTTCTTCCAGTTGTTGTAACGAAATCCTTTGTGCTGTCTCCACCGTTAAGACCATGAGGTCTCGGCTACACTTAGTCTCGATAAAGCTATATCCCTTCTTATAGATCGGGTCCTCTGTGAATATCACGGGAATATTTCTAATCTGCAAGCCTCCTGGTATTGTACCAGCTCTCAAGTGCTGGAGGAGGAAGTGGCCGTGCAGATCTGTACGGATTTGTTTTTTCTTTAGCCTTAAGAGCTTATCCGTTTCGTTTTGGTTCCTGGCAGATGAACTCAAAGTAACTGAAGTGAACAGGGGGGGTTTGTCCAGTAAATTTTTTATGTGCTCCTCGCTATAGGCAAATGTTTGATTTTCTGACATACTGTACACAACTGAATCACACACAATAAAAAAAGACACTCACAACACTAGTTCAAAACAACTAGATCACTTCATACCAACCTATTTCAACAGCTCCACCTGGGGCCTGAAACAACCTCGCAGAAAGCCTTCTGCTAAAGTACCGTAACCAAAACAGGGTCTGGGCTCACGGGCAATAAGGACAAGCCTCAAAAGTAATCACAAAAAACCAAAACGAGTACCACTATTGCCAACTATTTAAACTTGGATCACTGCTGACCACTCGACCTACTGAACTAATCAGTAACTCTCAGGACACTTGCTTGTCCGGACTGAATCCAATTGTTTAAATTTTTGATCTAAGACATACAAATGAAAAATACTTCTTATACATTGACAAGACAACACTAATTTCACTCCAAATTTTACGTACAGAGACAAGTTCTCTCATACAAAACCTTTCATTCAAACATTCATACATACAATACAGCACATTAATATATATACACTCTTGGCATCAGTAAATATACAGGTTATTTACAATTTAGTTCTTTACAAAAAGACATAGAATTGGAAAAAACGGGTTTAGAATTTTGGAAATATTGTACATTTAACAGAACATTCCTAATGCTGGAAAGAGGGGGTCTACGCGTTTCGATAACCCCTGAATATGGGGAAATCTCATCAGGACCACGTGCCTGCAAGTGAAAAGGACAAACATAAATAAATCTCATGGAGGACCGAATCTCTGTCACTACAGTAATAAAGGGGAACCTAGTCCTACCTCAAAGGTGCTCGATTTCTTGAGTTGGACGCTATAACATAAACAGACTCTATTCAGTATCTAAGTCAGTTCAACTTACACCACTTTATAGAAAAACTGACACATAAATACTCACAACTCTCGCTTTCAAAGCCACTTGCCGTTCGAAGGGGAGTGAAAGTCTATTGGGAAAAGGGGGATTGTCAGTGCCGATTCAAGTTATCTAATAGACTGAAACACCATTACTTTGCAAGATGAGGGAATGGGATCTTACTTGTAAAAAGGGCGTGTCCGGAGTCCAGCGCCTTAGTGCGGATTTACGGGCGATTACTTGCGCCTGTATGTAACAAAAGAGGGGAACTAGTATTAGGTCTCTTTTAGTCAGGCGCGATAAGTGCCCAACGCTGCGGCACCATCTTCTCTGGTGTAAGTTTACCTTTCTTGCTCGGTTTCTCTGACTGGATTAGGGGGTTCCACGCCATCCAGCCTCCGTGTAATGCTTCAGGGAGCCGGTGCCTTCTATGCGGTGTTGCTCCTCCCGCGCCCCTGTGTTAAAAACACTTTCCTGGATCGAAGGATTCTGGGAGTGGTAGTTTTTGGTTTTACTGACGTGAATTTAAAGAAGGTGCACTTTATTTGCAAAAAGTGTACTGGGATGTGGCTGATCTAGTTTCGCCGACGTACTCAATCGCTCACGGGGACAGATACAAAGGGGTTTTATGATTTACATGCCAGTTCCTTTTAGTGTCATCAGAGATGGATTTGGAATAGCTACAGTCGATAAATCTCCGAAATTTCATTAAGGCCATCCAAGGCCGTGTTAAATTTCACAATTAGCATGGCTTCATGTCGTGACAATTTATCCTCAATGTCGCCCCCTCGGGAGTCTCTCTCTATTTTCGCAATCACGGTCCACTTCAATTCCTCCAAAGTGTGGTTGTTATTTCGCCAATGGTTTACTAGTGGGGCAGTCGTCACGTTTTTCTTAATCCGTGATTTATGCTGTGTGATTCTGCATCTCACCTCCTGACTCGTTTTGCCGATATATAATTGGTCACAGGGGCATTTTATGCCATATATGACATATCGGGACTTGCAATTAGAGAATCTTTCATGTTTCCAAAATTTTGGTTTATGTTTGAAAAGGATCCCTTCTTCTGTGCTCGCGCAACAGATGCAGGAGCCGCATTTATGATGGCCTTGAATGGGGGGCAATCCTAACAGTGTGCCCACTGTCGGTGGTTTCTTTTTTATTGCTGCTCGTACCAAGTGGTTTGACACACTTTGATCCTTTTTAAAGGCAAACAGTGGTTTTTCTTTTAATGATTCATCGATGTTTTACACTAGATGCCAATTCTGTAAGATGGTCTTTTTGAAGAGGTTAGAATTTGGGCAGAATGTTGACACGCATACTATTCTCTTAAGGGTAGGTTTTTCCCTTTTCTCGAGGAGGGTATCTCGAGGAATCCACCACACTCTCTTCATTGTCCTTCTTAATAATTTTTTAGGATAGCCTCTAGATGCTAGATTATCCGTCATCTTTAAAATGGCAATTTCTTTTAATCCGGAGGTATTGCCCAAATGGTAGATTTTCCCTTAGGTTGCGTGGGTGGTTGCTTCGAAAGTGTAGGGCGTTATTCCTGTCGGTTTGTTTTTTGTATAACGTAGTGACTAGGCCTACATTTGTTGGATAGACCTCGACATCGAGGAATGCCATTTTAGTTTTCGAAAAGTTAAGACTAAATTTAATCTCTTCTGTTCTTGAATTTAGCCACTCATGAAATTTGTTAAGGTCTTCTTCATTGCCTTTCCTTGTCAAAAAAATGTCGTCGATGTATCGACTCCAACTGGTAATTTGTTCAGCAAAAGGATTAGACTGGTAAACAAATCTTTTCTCATAAAGTGCCATATAGAGTACAGCCAATTCTGGGGCAAATGGACACCCCATGGCTATGCCGCTTATCTGAAAGAAGAATTCTCCGTTGAAGTTAAAATAATTTTTCTTTAGAGCCAATGACGCTAACTGCATTATGAATTCCGTTGGTACTCTAGTTGGTCTTGCTCGTTGTTCGAGAAAAAAATTGATGGCATCCAGACCATTACTTTGGGGGATCTGGGTGTACAATGATGTCACATCCATTGTAACTAGGAAATCTTCGTTTTGCTCAAAAGGAATAGTAGGAAGTTTATTGATAAAATCCGATGTATCACGGAGGAATGATTTGACTTCAGACATGAATGGTTTCAAAAAGAAATCTACAAATTTAGAAACCGGTTCGAATAGTGACTCACAACCGGAGACAATCGGTCTTCCGGGCAGTGTGTTTGTGTCCTTATGAATCTTTGGTAGGACGTAAAAGAGGGGTGCCTTATGAGCCATTACTTTGAAAGAAAAAGAGAGAGAAGAACGATGAAAATTGAGAAAAAGGGACAGGGAGAGACAGAGCAAGAGAGAAGGGTAAGAAAGGAAAAGTAAGGATGTGAGAAAAAAGTGGGCAGAAAGAAAGGGGTATGAACAGGAGGAAGAACGAAGGGTGAAAGAAGGAAGATAAGATGAAAGGTAGAGAGAAGGCTAAAGGAATGGATGAGTTGTAGGAGGATGGATTGATGGATGGAAAGATGAAAGGATGAATGGACAAGTGGTGGACTGGTGGGTGAAGGGAGCTATTTTAGGGAGGTTCACAAGCTGTTGCGATTAGATTTTGGTTGAAAGCGAAGTGTATTCAGGTTTTGGTACTACCTTGGGCTGAGGTCCTTAAAGAATCCATTATTGGTGCATCTTGTGCACCCATTGTGCAGTTGTAACCTAGCACTGGGTTAGATACTGGAAGAAGCAGGTACTTGTGCACGAGTGGCCCCCTTTGGCAAGTCAGACTTGGCTTTTGCTGTATGGAGGAGATGCTGGTGCAGTGGTGCAACCTAGAGGCCTGCAGTGGTATAGTATTGCATTTATCAAGGCGGGCTGCCATTTTCATGTGTAGGTGGTGTGTGTGAGTGTTGGATCTGTTGTCCTCCTCCCAACGGGTGTCGAGAGTCAGTCTACTCAAGCAATGAGCAGGGAATTATGAAATGCTAAAGCGTGGATAGATAAGCTAGTGAAGTGTGAGTAGAAAAAGGGGTTGAGGCAGTATATAGGGTTGCAGAGAGAACTAGTGCTCCATGAATTGTCTGCGGTGGCCCTTGCCCCAGCTGGCAGTCATGCAGCGTGAGTGTGACTCAGCTCTCCTGTGAGCCTCCCCCCCACCTTCAAGGGCTCAGGCTGGCTGATCTAAGCGCTTTAGCATTGTGCAATAGGAAGGGGAGAAAAGGGAGGGCATTTTCACATCCTGATCCTCTTTATAAAGCAACTGATCAGCACATTTGGAGTGCTTGAGGCAGATTTCTCTCCTCCTTTTACTGCCTCATGTACCACTAAAATGTCACATTATTTTAAAAGCTCTGACCTATGTAGATCTTTAGAGATCAGCCAGCTCTCAGAATCGCTGGCCTCATATGCTTCAACAGAATTTCACACTTGTAAATAGTCTTTTACAATTCAAAGGACTCTCACTCATTTTCAGTTTGTTTCAGTTTCAGTTAGAGTGTGTAAATGAATTAAAATCATACAATAGAACAAATAATCACTTTTCATCGATTCTGATGAAATATATACGTATTATTATTTTGTGTGTTTTATACAGCATAAACTTGACCCGTTAGGGTATCAGAGCGCTTTACATAGTCATAGAGTTATACAAGAAGCATGGAATCACAAGAGTATACCATAAATTGGGAAGGGGCAGGGTGCTGGGTACAAGAGGGATGGGGTGGTACAATGTACAGTTTACATTACAGTTGCTGAAGACAGGCCCCAGGTTTCTTGGTGGGGTGACAGGTCATCGGAGGGAGGCAATAGCCGTGAATTGATCAAGGTCTCTGTGGCGGTTGAAGGTAAGGTTTTAGACGAGGAATTTACCCAGAAGGAAGGATTTGACCTCCTTTTTGAAACGTGCAAGAGAGGGCATTCTTCTTATCGCGGGTGGGAGGGAGTTCCATATTCTTGGCGCAGCCCCAGCAAACGCCCGATTATACGTTTTTTTTTCCAAAAGAGTGCAGGCTGGAGTAGGAGGTCTCTGGCGGACCGTGAGTTTCTGATCCCTCCGGATACCACAAGTTTCTGTGCAAGATATGCAGGGGAGTTTGAGTATAAGGTCTTGTGTGTGATGCATGCCAGCTTAAGCTGTATTCTGGCCTCGAGAGGAAGCCAGTTCAGCGCTTTCAGGTGTGGAGAAATGTGATCAAATTTCTTTGTGCCGGTAAGTAGTCTGGCGGCTGCGTTGAGGCAGGCTTTCAAAGGTGCTAGGGAGATCTTGGGTAAACCAGAGAGGGTGGAACAGCCATATTCCAGTCAAGAAATGACTAGTGCTTGGACTGCCAGTTTTAGGTCGGGAGCGTCAAGGAAGGGTTTCAGTTTCCATAGTTAGCTCAGGTGGAATCTGGCTGATATGGCCATCGAGTTGATGTGGTCCCTCATTTTCAAGTTGCAATCCCAGTGATTTGACCAGGTCCACAGTGGTCGGTGGGCAATTTAAGGCTTAATCCATATCTGAATCTCAGAGTCGGTTTTCGGATGGGAAATTAGAAGAAATTCAGTTTTCTTTGCGTTGAGTTTGAGTTGATTGGAGGAGAGCCATTGGACGGTCAGCTTCAGGGCCTCATTCAGGGAGAGAATCTCCTCGAGAGATGAGATTTTGATATAGATCTGAGTGTTGTCAGCGTACATATGGTAGGAGATATTTGCGGTGCGAAGAACTTCGGCAAGCAGTTCTAAATAAAGGTTAAAGAGGGTGGGGGGACAGCGTTGATCCTTGAGGGACTCCAACTGTGACCAAAGAGGGAGCGGACAGGTTGCTGTTAATTAGGAATCTCTGAGATCGGTTTTGGAGGAAGGATCTACACCATTCTAGGACAGAGCCATCTAATCCCATCCTGAGTTTGAGGCGTTCGAGTAGCTTCCCATGGTTGACCGTGTCGAAGGCAGAGGATATATCTAGGAGGATTAGGGGACAAGTTTTGTCTTGGTCAAGGGCTTGGAGGGCATCATCGACGATGTGGAGCATGGTGGTTTCAGTGCTGTGTCCCGGTCTGAATCCAGATTGGAAGTCCTCGAGTAGGTGGAAGTTGTTGATGTGATGACTTAGCTGCAGTTGCACACACTTCTCCAGCACTTTAGCTAAGAGAGGGATGTTGGAAACAGGTCTGAAGTTGTCAGGGGAGGCTGGATCCAGCGACTGCTTTTTCAGAATGGGAAGGACTTGGCCCACTTTCAGAGAGTCAGGAATTGATCCCTGCCGGAGAGAGGCGTTAATTAGTCCAGATAGGAAAAATGGATTGGGCGGTGGCAGCTAGGCAGTTAGAGGTGAGCGGGTCATTGAAATGGTTGTTTGGGTTTAAGGTAGATAGGATTTTGGAGACTGAGTCTTCGTCATAGAGTTTGAAGTCGGTCCAGTGTGCTTGATTCTTAGGTGAAGCCTGTTGGGGCGGAGTGGGGGGAGGAGGCAGGTCGGGGGTAGAGAGTATGAGGCGGAACTAAGTTCGTAACCTAAGGCTTTGATTTTGTCCGCAAAAAACAAGGAGAATTCCTCAGATGATATTAGAGACTTGGGGTATTCTTTCGATGTTTTGGCCAGTTTGTTGGATTGTTGTTTGACTAGTTTGAAGAGCTCGAAGGGGGGACGAGCCATGCGTAAAGCCGGGAGCTGCCCTGGCACCTGCAAGCCACATTCTTGAGCGAGCTCTTAACATGGGGAGAGGGTGACCTCTGACCTTGACCCAGCACACCAAGAGCTGCCAGAGTAACTCCAAGGTTCATCAAGCGTACAGAGTCGAGGGCGCTTGTCCTTTGGGTATCCTTTGAAAGAAATGTTTTTGAAAACTGCGTACTTTAAAGGCTGTGTAAACTCAGTCAAGGCCCAAACAGCCATCAGGGTGCTTGGGGTGGCATTAAAATGAGATGTGTGGGGGGTGGGAGGGTAAGGCACTTGTGAAAGCCTCACCCGAGCGGCATTAAAAAGAAACGTGAGGGGGATCTGCCACTTGTGAAAGCCTCTCCCGGGTTTGTACTGTTGCAAGGGTGGACTGGCCTATGAGACTTAGAAATCCCTATAGGCCGGTGCCTCGAATAGCCTGAATTGGTCACGATAGACTCAGCACTCTGTGCAGTAGAGAGTTAGCACTTGCTGTCATGATAAGAGTCAGCACTCAGTCATGATAGAGTCAGCACTTGGTGTCAAGATAGAATCAGCACTCTGTGTCAGGATAGAGTACTCCGCAATGACCCCTCAGCAAGGGCAGCCGCTCATTTGTAGCCGCCATTGTCAATACACTAAATAGTGCTCACCCACCAGATAAAGCCCACCATGTCACGCCGCTAGCAAATGATCCAGTCCAGATGGGCCATCCGAGAAGGAGACAGGGTGGTAACAAAAAAGCCTCCTTTTCAATCAGGGGCCAGCGGTTAACATAAATGATGACGCCAACCAATGGGAACGATGGGCGGGGCTTCAAGTCTCCTTCTGAAATCTTATTGATCACAATAAGCCTCGCAGAGCGAGGAGCGAATGCGCGCTCGAGCGCTAGGATTGTGAGATCTAAAAATAGACTAGTAGGAACCGCTAACATCCTGTAGTGAATGTGAAAAGCAAGGTGAACGTTTCTTCCGCCCCAAGGCTCAAAGCATTCCCTTCAAGTCCTGACACAAGCTTTGTTGTGTAGTTCCTATATTACCTATACAGGATCTGCGCGTTTGGGATTGGTGGCAGACTGATTCCGTGCACCCCCACCGGATACCTTAGCCTGTCTGTATCAGCTAACTCACAGTGCCACTACAATCTCCTCTTATCGGGAGAGAATAGTTCTTGGCAACCTCAGAACATGACAACCCTGATCCCTCAGAATCGTGGAAACAGTATACTACCTTTCGCTCAGTCACTCGTGCTCACTTAGTTTGTTTCAGAGATACACAGAATAAACATATTGGGTGTTTGTCAATAAGGATTTATTGAACAGTTGTTATTCTAGTGTAGAATAGATGAGCTGCAACAACCATTAGACAGTAGCAGAGATATACGATTAGAAGCACTAATAAAGTAAATGGATGGTATAGCTCTACCATTTTGCAATAATCATAAATACATACAAGTATTTAAAACACATGATGAAAAAGTGTGTACTCCTATAATGTCTCCCTAACTAGATATACCTAAATATACCTAGCATCTATAGAGGTATTATGCCAAAAATCCCTCTAGGATTTAGTCAATACCATTACCTGAGAATGAGAGAATATGGGACCCCGTCCTGGTCTCGATTTGGACACCCCGTTAGGGATGTTAGACCACTGCAGGCTGGAGTGTCTGCCTGCAAAAACCTCAGCGTCTCTAATCAGTGTGTCAGCAGGGAAGTCTCCTCTGTCTTTCTAAGCAAGATGTGATGTATATATCCATAGGTCTCCCCAGGGGTCCTACCTTGCTGTGTTACTGTGTTGGCCCAAAGGATGACTTCAGGCCTGAACTTTATACATAGATATTACACAGGAGATGTTGGTCTTGCTGTTAGTCCTACTGTGCTTCCAAGAAGACTCATGCATAATGTATGAGATTCGAACTAGGGAAAAACCTGCGCTCTGAATGCAGTGTTGTATCTAGGTAAAAGGTCAGTCCCTATGAATCGTTATGTATGTAATGTAGGGAAGAATATAGGTGAAAGGTTGCAATGTTACCTGCGCCTATATAGGGTACATATATGGAATATAACACCCACTCTTCTTCCGACTGGACGACATATATAACTTATTACCATACTACTAGCCTTACTGGATATTGTTACGCACAAAGTTTTATAAAAACATCTCTTTAGCTAAAATGTTTTAAACTTCTAAAAAAAATCAAAAAAACGTTAAAACGTCTGCAAAAATTTTTTTGCAAGCCATAGCTCTAAAGTGTCCGTAGTTATAGTCCGAATCACTATAAGCATTAGAAAGCCATGTATGCCCAATAAATGAAAGGAATGTCAATGTCAAATTTGCTTTTGAGTTCCAAATGTTTTCCAGCACAAGACGAGCCAAAAGATGAGTCAAATGTTTGTGTCCTGCCTGGTAGACACAACATTTTTGTTGCTTGCTTCCGCTGTAGATGGCCCCTGTAGCACCTCGCAGAGTACATCAATGGAGCACAGATGATGTTCCACGTTGTCCGCAGCTGGTGCTGGGGCAGCCTGTGCGCCACCCAAAGCCTGGGTGTCAGAGGAGGAGCCGGTGTCCATACCAACAGGTGCAGTTACTGCCTGCGGTGGCACAAGGAAGGCTGCCATCAACATTGGAATACGCTGAGGACACTGCAGAGCATGGTCCGTTATCGGGTCCGTGCTCAGCAGTGACCCTCCACCGGCCTGCACTGATTGTGGAGGCCGAGATTGACACGGCGTGGGCGGCCACATCCGGACGCAAGACCGGGGTCCTGCTCTGCAGTTCCCTCGCCTTAACTTATCGGCAGGTCCTCGTCACACCCTGGGTGGTGCGGCTGCCCATCGCTGAGTGGACCCCTGCCGTTGCTGTGAAATGTTTCGGCCTAACGACCGGTACACCAATGGGCGGATGCGGCAGTGATTGCTCCTCCTGCAAAGGATAGAGGAGGTAGGGAGGTACTGGGGGCCGACACGGGAACCAGAGTGTGGCGCTCTCTCTCCCCCCTCCCTCCCCCTTTCATATTTGGCATGCCTTCACCGGGCCCCCTCCCCCCTAGCATACCACAGTCGGGTGGGAGTTGAACTGTGGCCCTTGCCCTCCAGACACTTAGGCGCCCCTTGGCCAGAATAATCCTGAGAGGGCAGGACTTACCTAGATCTTGTGGGCCCAGTAGCATGCTGTCTCTAGTGGGATTGTGACTGCACATCCTTTAAGCTTCTGGTGCATTGCCGTTTGAAACTGTGTTGGGCAGCCTTGAGGGACGTCTTCTGTACCTGGCCTGACAGCCTTGGAGACCCGAGTTTCACTAGTGACGAACTGCTCTTATGGCCGCACCATACATTGCGGAGGGGGGATCTGCTCCGCCGTGGCCTGCCTTAGCCACATGGCCAGCTTGGAAAAAGCCAAGACTTTGGGCGCAAAGGACCACAAAGGGATCCAATTGAACAGGCTGGACCGGTACATGGTGGCTCCCTCAGACCCACATCCAAGAACTAAATCCATGAGAGATCCCGGAAGAGAGGGCCCAGATCTTACGCTAAGGGATGTCATGGAAGTGATCACAGGAATTAGGACCTCCTTGGAACATAAAATGGACACTCTCTCAATTGAAATGAATCTCATCCAGGGAGACCTCATCAAAGCCACTGAGAAGGTCAAACAAGTGGAAATCACCACGGCGAGCCTTGTAGAGGACGTGTTGATCCTTCAAGACACTATCCAGGACCTCCAAACATTCCGTAAAGTCACAGAGCACAAACTGGACGATTATGAAGGGCGCCTTAGGAGAAATAACATTTGTATCCTTGGGGTCCCTGAAAGGGCGGAGGGGCAGTCGCCGGACCTCTCTGTAGAAGAACTCATCCTGAAACACCTGCAGCCGAAAGGCCTCAGTAAATTCTTTGTGGTGGTAAGGGTGCACAGAGTCCCCGGGGGCCGTTCGAAGCCGGGAGCCCCTCCGCGTCCTATGCTTGCAAGAGTGCTTAATTTTAGAGCCAGAGATGCGATCCTTCAAAATGCCAGAATGAACTCCCCCCTTCGATATGAGAACGCGGAAATAAACTTTTTTCCGGACTTCACGCAGATGGTACAGAGGCAAAGACATTCATTCCTGATGGTAAAGAAGAAGCTCAGAGATCGAGGATTCAAGAACGCGATGCTTTTCCCAGCAAAATTGAGAGTGGAAGCAGGGGGATGGACCTAGTTCTTTGAACAGCCAGATATGGTCTCAGAAGGGCTGGACAACCTGACGGATCTAGATCCTGAACACAATGGCCGGGGAGACCATCCAGACCTCTGGAAAGGGGACTGAGGGGGCTATGATCGTTTGAGGGATATGCCTTCGTCAATACTAGGCTCCCAGCTGTGTTGAGTACTTCTGTGGGACTGATAGCGGCTTGTCTTGAGCCGGGGTTCCTTTCTGCCGGCTGATCAACATGCTTGTAGGATATGACATGCTTTGGTTTTACATAATTGACATGGGGTGGGGGCACAGAGGCATGGGGTGATGCATCCCACTTTTTTCTTCCTTTAGTTCTTTAGTTGGGCGACAGGCATTCTGCAAGTTTAAGTGGGCAATTCTACACCCAGAGTGCAGGGCAGCAGGGTGGGGGGTAGTTGGATTGGGAGGCCATTTCGAGCCACGGATTATTATTTGTTGAATGTTGTGGTTTGTTCATCGACAATACATGCTGTCTTTGTTCTAGACGACATAGAGACTGATAGCAGTATCAATGTGTGTGCAGTGGGACAAGAATGTTAGAATATTAAGTTGGAATGTTAACGGGCTAGGGGACAAGATTAAACGAAACATAGTTCTCCAATACATTTGACAACTTACACCTGATATTGTCATACTTCAAGAAACCCACTTGGTTGGGAATACATGTAAGGCAATGCATAGGTGGGGCTACACAATGATCGCACATGCTGGCTTCACATCTAGTTCACAGGTGTGGGTATTATGGTGAAGAAATCATTCCCTCTAACGGTAGATTCCACTTGGACTGATGATCAGGGTAAATACATTGTGGGCAGGGGAACATGGGAGGGTCAGACCATTACATTTATGTCAATCTACATTCAACCGGGTCTGCAGGCCACCACTTTTAAAGATATTAGCGCTCTACCTCATGGTTTGCTAATACATGGGGGGATTTCAACTCTGTACTCTCAGGCACCCTGAATCACCACCCCTGTGTGCTGGGGCAGTCATCACGCTGGCTGTCTGACTTTCTGGAGGCCATGGGACTGGTTGATGGATGGCGGGCTCACAATTCAGATAAAATACGACACAAATTCCACTCCAGAGCCCATAACAGTCTCTCCCGCCTTGATTATATCATAGTCCCTGCACCACAAATTACATATATCCATGAAATCAGACACTTAGCCAGGGGCATCTCCGACCACTCCCCACTATGGGTTCCTGTAGCCGTCAGCCGGTTTCAAGTGGGGAGAATTGCCCCCATCAATCCATGGTATTATCTGCGGGACCCTAAGGTACGCAAAGCCCTGATCCATTCCATTGATGACTTTTTCCGAGAAAACGAGGGAACGGTGGAGTCCCCCCAGACCTTATGGGAAGCCTTTCAAACAGTGCTACGTGGGCAAGCCCTATCCTTAATCTCTGGGATAAAAAAGGACAGGCACAAATATATATCAGAAGCTGAGGCGGAGATATACAGATTGGAACAAGAACTGGGAACTGATATTACACACGAGGCGCTCCACACACATCGCCTTAAGAAAGACAATTACAGGGTACTGGTGACCGAAAAGGCCAAAAGTCTGGGTAGGGACAAACTGGGCAGAATATATGACCAGGGTGACAAAGCCGGGAAGCTCATAGCCTGGCTTGACAAGAAGGAGTGGGCCAGCAGACTGGTCCCGGAACTCAGAGTAGCAGGGATGGCCCCCATAACTGACCCACAGGACATTGTTAACCAATTCGCAAAACACTTTCACAACATATACACGTCCATAGCTCCATATAATGAAGATGATTCTACCGCCCTCCTGAGGGATATTTCCCTCCCCACGCTTTCGGTAATTATCTCACTGGATGCCACCATGGCGTTCGATATTGTTGAGTGGTCCTACATTTTCACAGCACTAGCAAAGATGGGATTCAGACCGGGGTTTATACAATGGGTATGTCTCCTATATCAGAAACCCATGGCACAAGTCGTAGTTAATAACAAAAAATCAGCCCCCTTTCAGCTCAGTCGGCGGACCCACCAGGGGTGCCTTCTCTCTCCTTTATTATTTGCTTTGGCCCCAGAACCCCTTGCGGCATGGATCCGGAAAGACCCAGTTATACGCGGATTGTGGTGGTCCCCTGACTGGGAAGATCGCATTTCCCTTTACGCAGATGGTATTTTGCTGTACCTTGCATCTCCCAAGAGATCCCTGATCGCTGTCCTTGACATCCTAGCTATATTTGGAAGATATTCTGGATTCAGTGTCAATTGGTAGAAATTCTAGCTTGACAACTGTCGGTGTCTGTGGGCTAAATCAACCATTTCTTCCAATCGGGGTCTGATCTATTGCATTGTATGATGTTATCTAATGTAATCCCTTTTTGTGATGTTTCGTTTCTCTCGGTGTGTGATGGAGTTGGCAGCTGAGGTGTGCTCAAGTCTTTGTTCTTGGCTAGTCCAAGACAAGATGTCTGTTGTACTGTCTCATTCAAAAAACATGATCTGTTGAGGGATAAGGCATGCTCTAAACAAAGCTTTTGTCCCCTGAACTTGCCATTCTCTAGTACACCACACTGATTTTAAGTCTATGGTGTCCTTCCAAAAGTCGAAACCTTGTTCAGACAACTGGGCAACAAATGAAGCAGAGTAAATCTGTTTGGTGTTTGTCACCATATTTTTCTGTGCTGATGTTGGTGCATCCTTATAATAATACGAGGCTGGGTCAGACATATTGTACCCTGAAAAATATGAAAACTTTTGTGTAAATGTTTTTGAACTGCCTTTTGGCGGTGTTGGACAATGTTCCCACTGATGGTATGTGAACATATTTACAGGATTAGCAGATTTATGCAATAAATGATGACCATGATGTTGATAACAAAACATTTTTTCGAAATCTGGTGTGCTTTCCAATGTTTCACTATTAGAAAATGCAGCAGATTATTCTAAATCAGACAACATGTTATTTACAGTCTCAAAATCTCAATCATCGGAAAATGTACTTGAGGTAATGATATCACTCAATGATATTTTAAATAAATGAGGAATTTTTAAAAGTTCGGTCGGGCCGAATATATCGAAATCAACCTTGTCCAAACTATACCATCAGGCATTTGAACTGCTGTAATGTTCACTGATGACAAGTCTCTTTGTTCTTGATGGGATGATTAGTGTGGTTTTAAAATTCAATTCACATTTTGGGCTGCAGAGCTTTGCCGAAAGTATTGTCCATTAACAAGCATACTAAAAACTATTACCAAGCCTACCCAGAAAAATTAAAGAGAAGTATCCCGGTGATTACCCATAGTTCTACCCAAGTTGACACCAGGTAAGTCTTTTAAAGAAAGTTCAGAAAGTCTTTAACTTGCTGCTTGTGTATTTGTTGAGCTGGCATCGTTTCAAGTTCACTTGGATCCAAAGAAAACATATCAAAGTTTGTGAAGTAGCCAGAAGCAGTTCGATCAATTCTTGGTATTGCATCAGGATGTGTTGAAATCGTGGTTTGCTCTTGTCGAGGCATGTTGATGTAGACTTCAGTATTTGGTCTAATAGAGGCTTGTTGTTCATTTTAGTTTTGAATTTGAACTTCAGGTTCAAGAGAAACAAGTTCCATAGCATTATTGCATAGTCCTTCATTCCGTGCTGGGGACTCTTCGAATGTGATGAGTCTTTCGGTTTGAACTTCCTGAATAATAGTAAGAGGAGGGCGTCTGCTACTTTGGAGCCCACGTAGCCTACTACTCAGGATCGGCCACATAGTGTGGTTTGATTAGGTTGAGACAAATGTTTACTCCTTTTTTCCAGCAAGAGGCGGTAGAAGAGCAGTTCTTGTTCCTTCAACTGCTAGGACCTGCACAGGCTTTCTGTAGGATGGCCCAAATTCTTTCTTGTCCACTATTATCTCGCTGACCAGATCCCTGACTTTTGGGATCCAGACAGGTCTTGCCGTGACTGATTTGACTTCCCCAGTGGCGGTCTGCTTCAGATGGACATTACTTTGTTGTGTCCTGGATTCATTTTGATCCTGTAAAACAGCCAAACGATCATGGATGTCAAGAGGTTTTTCATCCGCCACTGCGCCTTCACAATCAAGATCAGGTACCCACATTCTTGTCCCAAATATGACCTCATATGGAGTGAGCCCCCCTAGAGAACTTCTTGGCATATTGTTCAAAGCTCGCTTCTCTCCATACAGATTTTCTACCCAGCTCTCACCTGTGCCTAATACTCTAGCTGTGAAAGACTGCTTTAAGTCTCGGTTTTTCCTCTCCACAACTGAATTTCATTCGGGATGGTACAGAGAGGAGTACCGCAATGCTACACCCAATCCTCGCATGGCCTCCTTGTAAATCCGCGAGCTAAGCGCAGGGCCCTGGTCAGAATGTAATGTGCCAATCGCGTATGTCCCTATAAAGACTCGCAAATCTTTTCTAACAGTTTGAGTGTCAGCGAGCGCTGTGGCCACACCCATAGGAATATTGAGCAGGAATCCACTGCAACTATGATATCCATGTAAGCCCCATCTCTTTGTAAGGGGCCGCAGCGGTCCGAATAAACACACACCAGTGGTTTGTCAGATATTAATAATGGTGTCTGCGCTGGACGTGTTACGGTGGAACCTTTCTTCTGCTGGCAGATGTTGCATTTCAAGACGTAGTCTTTAGTCTGCTTCGTTAACCCAGGCAACCAATAGCGTTGTTTCAATAAAGAAATAGTCGACCGTAACTCCTGCATGTGCAGAACCTATCCTTTCGTCTGCTGCTAGAATTAAACCTAACCTACGATCCATTTTTGAATTACTCTATCCCCCACTCCAGGAATCTGAGCAAATGGAATATTATTGGCATCTAACTTGTAGGAGTACTTGAGTGGAAACCTTTTTGGTAGTGCTTTGTTGTTTTTGCATGAAGCAACGACAGCTACCATAATCTCACTGTCTGTTCACGTTTTAGAATGAGTAATTGCAGCTACGGAAGCCGTGCATACAGCCCCCTTTGCGGCTTCATCAGCCAGTGAATTCCCTTCAACGTGAATGCCATCACGCTGATGACTTAGTGTATGTATCACATGAACTGTCTGTAGTGCGGGTTTCAACTCAACTACCTGTTCCCATAGCATTTTATGCTTAATTGTGCGACCTTTTGCAAATTTGAGCCCGTTTTGAATCCAGTGCTGCAAATATTCATTATATGACTGTACACAGTAAAATTAATCACACACGATTAGTGTGGGGAATTCTCCATCCATATATACCAGTGCCAGTATTAAGGTTTTTAATTCTGTCATTTGAGCCATGCAGTCTCCTAGAGATTACGTTTTCGTGCAACTTGGATGGAACTTTCCATCCTGCATGCGACCTTTAACGATTGCACATGCATCACTATATTGTTGCTGGTTGAGCAGATCCATCAGTGTAAATTATATATTCATACTGACCTAGAGGCATTATTTCGTTTGGTAGAGGATATTTTTGTTCATATTGCAGAACTGCTTGTGTGTTTAGACTTGGATCGTATCTGTATTCTACGTCTGTTGCACTGAGAGAATTTACGTATGTTGCGTACGTTTACGCGTGTCTGTAAGTGTTTGGAAGCTATCATGTCAGCTTGTAGGGAACAAGTGCATCTGTGTTTTCCTGTGTCATTGTCTAACTGAAATATCAGGTTTCATTAAATCGTAGAAAGATTTTACTCTTTCTGCGTAATCTAAAATGTATGTTCTACCAAAATGTTGGAATCCCAGGATTGATTGTAAATTTTTAATGATTTTGGAGGTTGGAGTAGCATGCATTTTTTAAAAAGAAATTTGCAGCCAGGCTTTTCCATTCACTTGAATGCTCAAATCCTAAAAACAGGACACTGGGGTGGGCAATTTTTGATTTATAAAGTTGAATTTGTAGCCCTCAGATGCTAATCCCAAAATTATGGTATTCACTCTGTTCAAGTGCTCCTCTAGGTCATCGTCCATCAGATAAATATCATCCACTTAGGACAATGCTACCTCATCCAAATTTTGAAGTAACTCAGTTACCCTAGCTGATAACAAGCGTTTAAATGTCTGTAATCTAAAACTAAATTATGTGAATTGTCAGGTTTCATGACTGGAAACAAAGGATTGTTCATTGATGAGGTGCAGTTTTCGATCACCCCTTGGTATTCAAGTTGATCTAAGATCTCCCTCACCTGTTCTTTAGCTTCTTGCTTTATTGGATACTGCCTCTGTGCAGTTGGAGTATTTTGTTAAAGGAATTATGTGGTGGGTTGAATCCTCATCCCATCCAACATGGTTCTTGCATAATGCTGGAGCCTGGGCTACCGCCAACTCCTGCACATGTGTGTGTTGTAAGTGCCTGGGAATATGGTCTGAGAAAGCTGGTAGAATTACAGTTTCTTCTTTAGGGCAATCCAAGACGAATGCTGATGGCCAATCTCATTCAGCTAACAAATGACATAGCCAAACATCAGGTTCTCCCAAAAGCGACCTCTCACTGTTCTACATTTGTCCCCCTCCATCTGGAGCATTATTTCATATACTTTATGTGGGACACTTACCCTTCCATCGGGTGTTTCTACCGTGATATAATTATTCAAGTCCGCTATCATCTAAAATTCCGTCAGGTTCTGGCGAGCTATTGTTACTTCTGCCGCATTGTCTAGCATCGACAGAGCCCATTCACTGTTCAGTAGTTGTGTTCTCAGAGTTCTGGGCCTGTCTGATTTTTAGACCTGCAACCTTCTTCTTTTTGAACTGTGGCTTTTGCTTTCTTTTCTTTTCTTTTTTAGAAGTGTAATCTTGAGCGTGCTGCTTGTCTCTGGACTTTGTACGTTCTTCTTGTCTGTCTGACCTTCCTTCCCACTCAGAGTTTTTCGATGAACCCTGAAAGAAACAAGAGGAACGTGTATCAGTATCATGATACCTGTCAGGTTTCCTAATATTATCCCTATTCCTAAGGTTGTTCCTCTTATCGGAGGGCTCTTGTGGAGGAGATCTACCTCGGGATTGAGATCTGTTTCCTTTAAAGTTTTGTTGTCTCTTATTTTTCGATTTATTTTTAGTTGAAGCAGGTGCTTGCTTGGAAGTATCGTTTTCAGACTGCCCATCAGTTGTGGTTTTAAAGCTTTCTCACCCAAACTGTCTCTGCTTAATTCTTTAAATGAAGTTTCAATTATTTTTGGTAGTTTGTGTTCCTGTTCTAAAAGGCTGAACTCCCTTAGGTGGTTGCAGATAGCCACTGAAGCTGCTTCCACTTTAATATTAGCTAGTACTATCGCTGATACCTGGGCATAGTTACCTAGTAACTTCATCCCTCAGTTCAGAGCATGCTCTGCTCCGTACTCATTTTGTATTTGTCTCAATACATCTGGTATCAGTGCTTGTGAAGGAATACCATGAGTCCTGGTATAAATAGCAGCAAAGACTGTACTCCAATTGTTACAATCCTCTACTTGCGGTGTTATGCCGATGGGTAAGCAGATTGTCAGCATTCTGTGTTTTTCATACAGGATATTATTCAGGAATACCGTCTCGAGCTGTGTTATTTTCTGAGCTACCCAGAATGGCATTTGTTCACGTTTTCTGGGCATTTTACCCATCACCACGTGTAATGTTTGTGGTATGATTTTAGTTGCTGTACCTTGAACTTGAGTTCCATTTGTTGCAACTATTGGTGGTTGGACTGTAAGTTTAGTCAATTCGACCGTCGACCGGACGCCTCGCTGAATGCACCAGCTTTCATCAGATATACTTTCACTGAGGGACTATGTCCTATCTATTGCTTCGCTCACCTTTTTCCTTCATCTCACCGGACCTGATTTCACTCTGGCCACCCGGCATAGGCACCAGCCTTAGCCTTATCCCCGCTGCTATCTTTAGAAAGTTGGAGTGCCCCCCCCCCCACCACTGGGATGCATATCATTCTCTATCTACGGATATCAACGTTTCCTATTATTGTCCCCACAGGCCCCCGTATTTCTACGTGGCATAGCCACCCCCCCCTTGTCAAAGCGAAACCTGTTGAGTTTTTCTTATCATCCATTGGACCTTCTCGGTTTCTCTTTCAGGCCATGAGGCTGATGCTGCATCTTGATTATCTCCGCTATAAATCCTGCGGTGCAGTGTTTCTTTGTGTTCGTGTATATATCTGGCTATTTCCCTCTCAGTGCCTGCCTTGACCTTCAGGCATATCCCACCACCACTTCTTTCTTGATACGTGCGCCCTGAAGGTGGTGAGACCCATAGCGGGGTCTAACACCGAAACGCGTGTCGGCTCCACATCAGCGACGTGGACTCTTATGACTAAATTTCCTCCTCTCAAAGATCAACCACCATGTTATAAACACCAAACCTGTCTATCAATTGATTATTTGGTAATTTTTTTTACTGTTTTATTCCACCCAAACTTTTTTCGCCAACGTACATTGAAACCCGTACTAGGTGGATAACACTTTGTATACAATTGAAAATTTTGGAGCATTTGTCCATGTCTGACTACTTGTTTTTATGTTTATTGTATCAGGGATGTCTGAGTGTATTGGATGTGAGAGTATGTATCGTTATGGATTTGGATGTTTGACTTTTTTTAATGCATTTTATGTTTACACTATACCATGTTTATGTAAAAGAAAACATGTTTAAACTACTACAATAATTTTAAAAAATCCTTTTTTGATACATTCATTTATTCATGTGTGGTCTGGTCACATTCTTTGGCCTGTGTTGTTAGTTTATTAAATATGAGTGACTTCTAACTTTAAACGATTCGCACAGGTAGAGAACTAGTCTCTTTGAGTGTTCTATTGATTTTGCCTGTTGTTCTCTACCTTATTATGCTCAGGGGTCCCCTTTTTTGAATTGATGACTGTAAGTGTCTTCATGATGAATTGCGTAAAAGTTCTATAGATTTTAATTATATTTTTGTGTTGTGTGAGTGGGTCTCCTACTGCCATTGCTTCAATGTCAGGATGTGGTGTGTAGGCCGCTAATATCACCCATGTTGCCCCTTATCTTCCTAACGGGCCGGGTCTCACTCTTCTTCTTATGTCGGCTAGGGCACCTTTAAACCAGTATGAGTGTTCCTGATACGTGAACGGAACCATAATGTCCACAAACGGACAATATTGCACTGGTGCATATCCTTCAGTGTAGGAGTGAAATGTTTTTGGTCTTGCATTTGCTGCTGGGAATGTAACCCATGAATAAAATACCTCTGTTCTGTTTGATTCGTGTGCCTCAATCACGCAAACTACTATGCCACCCCTAGATGTTAAACGATGCTCTAGCAGTTTCAGGGTGACTGTATTTCTAAAATTCGGTGCAATGTGTATTGCGTCTGCATCCTCCTCCTCTGAGAGGGGGAATGCTTGTTGCAGTGGATCTAAGACCTGGTTAGTCATTGTTATTAGAACACTAAATATCTGTTCAAGGTAACCAAGACAAGGCGTTTATGCACAATTTTAGGAACAATGTGTCCTTCAAGCTTGATTAACCAACAGCTAATAAATATGATGTTTCGCCTACTCCGCTGTGGCGGAGTTTTGTTCCCACCCACTCCAGACATCTCTGGTGTTTTGTGAGTAGGGGTCTCTGAGAATAGCACAACTGAACTACTCAGATTCTACTGTTAAATAGGTACCCAACCAATGTTGGCAGCACCATGTTGTGTAGTTCCTATATAACCTATACAGGATCTGCATGTTCAGATCACATAAACTGTGGGATTGGTGGCAGACTGATTCCGTGCACCCCCACCGGATAAGTTAGCCTGTCTGTATCAGCTAGCTCACAGTACCGCTAGAATCTCCTCTTATCGGGGAGAGAATAGTTCTTGGCAACCTCAGAACATGACAACTCTTATCTCTCAGAATCGTGGAAACAATATACTACCTTTCGCTCAGTCACTTGCTCACTTAGTTTGTCTCAGAGATACAGAGAATAAACATATTGAGCGTTTGTCAATAAGGATTTATTGAACAGTTGTTATTCTAGTGTAGAATAGATGAGCTGCAACAACCATTAGACAGTAGCAGAAATATATGATTAGAAGCACTAAGAAAGTAAATGGATGGTATAGCTCTACCATTTTGCAATAATCATGAATACATCCAAGTATATGAAAAACATGATGAAAAAGTACATACTCCTTCGATGTCTTCCTAACCAGATGTACCTAAATGAGAGAATATGGGACCCTGTCCTGGTCTCGAGTTGGACACCCCACGAGGGATGTTAGACCACTGCGAGCTGGAGTGTCTGCATGCAGGAGCCTCAGCGTCTCTGGTCAGTGTTTCAGCCGGGAAGTCTCAGGCATCTATGTCTTTCTAAGCCCGGATGTGATGTATGTTTACCCGTAGGTCTCCCATGGGGTCCTACCTTGCTGTGTTACTGTGTCGGCCTAAAGGATGACGTCGGGCCTGTACTTTATACAGAGATATTATACAGGAGATGTTGGTCCTGCTGATAGTCCTACTGTGCTTCCAAGAAGCCTCATGCATAATGTATGAGATTCGAACTAGGGAAAACCAGCGTTCTGAATGCAGTGTCGTATCTCGGTAAAAGGTCAATCCCTACGAACCGTTATGTATGTAATGTAGGGAAGAATATAGGTGAACCTATATAAGGTACCTATATGGAATATAATAGCTTACATGTAGTGCCCAAAGACTGGTCTGATTCATGCTTTCCTGTCTATAGTGCCAGCTCTCAGAAATACAGCAACACCTCCTTCTGCCTATGTAGGAAACGGAAAAGAGCCATTTTACTGCACAGATCGCTTCTACTCTAGGGCTTATTTGGAGTTTGACGGAGAAGTTACACCATAGAAATGTACCCTCTCCTGCAAACCTAAGGTCTGCATGCCTGATTTACAGTTAGGTGGTCTTAAAGTATTCAACAAAAGCGGGGGACAGTGGGCTATTAGAGAGGTCCAGCATACATGCCCAGGCTAAACGTAATGAGAAAGGGTATGCAGTTCTTGATGTAGGAGGGATGAGGGGGAAGGAAAGGTGGACTGGAAAGGTCCCTAACCACACACTAGTAGTATTAGGGAGAAAGGGGAGGGGCTAAGTTTCAATTGGCCCCATCAAATCACGGCAAGTGAAGGACATGGTATGGTATTGGTGTCCGGCAGTGCGGGGTAGGTCACCTGGGCGCAATTTCTTGGCTACCAATACCTTACCATGTCTTTCACCTGTCGTGATTTGATGGGGCCAATTGAAACTTAGTTTGTGATTGGCTGCTGCACCAGCAGGTACTTTACCTCTTGGTGTCACTTACTGTTATAAATCGGTTAGCACACCACTATGCCATCACATTTTTAGTGTAGAGTTACTATTTTTCTAGGTCCTGAGGAATTGCCACTAGATCATCCTGACTTAACTAGCAAGAAACATGTTGACCACACGAGACTGAGTGCAACACTCTGCAACATTATTGCAGTGAGTCGCCAACTTCATTTTTAATCTGGGGAAGGCAGGACTATTAAAGTCTAATTTACCTTACTCTTCCATTTGCCTGTTTTAATTTGCACTTTTGCACTCCTACACTTCCAAGGCCGCTTACAACCACTACACCATACGGCAAGGAATAAAAGATCTCCGCCAAAGAGCCCCTTCTTAGGGTGCCCGTCGGGTATTGCATGCCGACCCGACAAGGAGCATGCCCGATGATGAAGCATGACACCTAGGAGGCTGGGTGTGTGAGGGCCCTCATTCCGAAAGGAAGGACTTCCCAGTCCCTTCCCTTTCTCACTAAAACTACCAGTGTGTAGTTAGGGACCTTTCCAGTCTCCTTTTCCTTCCCCCTCATTCCTCCTATATCAGGAACTGCATACCCTTTCTCATTATGGTCTTAAAGTATGTCAGTAATGAAGCCTACTCCAACTCAGTCACTGACATATTCCTCTGATGGCCCAATGAAACAAGTGCAGCCAGAGGTTTGGTCTGTTGACACCCTCCCCAATTTAGAGTGCGCGGTCGATTGGCCAGTTTTTATCATCCCTACCTCCATGAAAAACCTGGCGGTAAGGGACCATAAAAACATTTCATTGACCCCCACATCATGGGAGGAAACTATCATGATGAGGGGGAACATTTTTTAAATGTTTTTTCAAAAACAAAATCCCGCTTTAATACAAAAACAAGTTTACCGTTTGACAGGCAGCCATCGTGTTTGACAGAGCTATCTGTCAAACTCTTAACTCATTGACAGAAACGGCTGAGATCGCCATCAAAGAGATTGGCATGTTGCCCAGTTTGACTGTGAAAACTTTTGAACTTCTAACTACCCAATTACTAACTGTTAGCCTATGGAACAGAATGGCTCTGAACTTCTTTTTAGCACCTAAGGGCAGTTCCTGAGACATTACTGGGGTCGAGTGCTGTAACTGTAATCCCAACACCTCAGCAGAGATTTATGAACAAGTTATCAATATAAAGTGTTAAAGATGTACCTACTGTTTACGATGAAGCTGAGTGGGGAGTCCTCTGGTCTAGATTACATGGTATATTTTGGACTGAAGGATTAAAATATTGAGGGTTGCCGTGATCATTGC
This sequence comes from Lissotriton helveticus, assembly GCF_964261635.1. Lineage (NCBI taxonomy): Eukaryota > Metazoa > Chordata > Amphibia > Caudata > Salamandridae > Lissotriton > Lissotriton helveticus. The sequence continues at coordinate 1,827,273,658 of NC_136061.1, read as the reverse complement.
CATTGTTCTCCTGATGGTCCTCATTCTCTTTTGAGTCTGTAGACCTCAAAAAAGTGTCTTACAGGAGGCAAGGAAACTTTCCCAACTTAACTTTGAACAGTTTATGGTGATGATGACTTTGAGGACTCTGCCTTAAATAAACCAAAGGCTCAAGAAAGCCAATACTTAATTTAATGAACATTGAGAAGTTTAAGGATGAACATGATTAGGCAGCAGAACATTGCAAAAGACTGGGTCAGTTCTCAATATTAAAGTCAAGATCCCCATTACAATATGATTTAGCAGCACAATGTGAAATACTCTTTATAAATCACTTTTTACATGTAAAATAAAAGTCTGGGAGTGTTTCCTTCCATTAAAAAACTGCTTCCAGCTGATTATTTTCATTTGAATCTGAATATCAGGGTACTCAGTGCATTCTTATTTGCAAATTTGACAATCAGCTCATTATTAATTTATTCCTGTAAATAGCTCTCAAGTATTGTGGCAATTGCATTTAAGATATGAAGGAATCATCCATATCATCCATATATCTAGGACACAATTTTGGTTAAGAGGGTGCTAGACATGGGTCCATGCTGGTACTGTGGACCTACATAACTTTTATATTTTATCATTTGTGGAGTTAAATATTGTATGATCTCTGAGATGTATATGTTTGTACACCTGTAGTGCTTGTAAACAGACCATATAGTATAGTGGGATAGTTTGGCGGGGTTAGTAGAATATCAATGAGAAAGGAGAAACCCACGGAGATGGAGAGAGGGAGTGTGTTTGATATCTCTAGGGGATATCCACGGCTTCTGATACTCACAGAACAGCTCAGACTACAAGCATTATCACCCATGTTAAGTCATTTAATTGACATTAAGGGAATTTCGCTCATGGCTCTCAATTTACTGTCCAGATTTTGATAAATTCATAAGACTCACTCTTCTGGAATGAAAGACCTTGAGATATCGGAGAACTCTGGGACAGTAGCTTAGGTAAAGTTTCAAGTGTGAACATTTGTACCGGAGCCTCTCCCTAGACAACGCCATGGGTGGGAAGTACCACCATACTATTTCAAGTTAATGACAACACCTAGATCTCCACTAAACACATATTGTCTGAAGAAGAAACCTCAGACTTTATTACAAGTGAATCTAGATTTGCCAGAGCGTCAAAAAACATTTTATGTGCAGAAGTCATACACTGCTCTGTGTAATGGTATATGCTTGTCCTTGATTCGAAGGTCCGTCTTATTAATATTTTGACAATGAATAACTAACTTCTATATCTTAAGATGGAAATCAATAATATTTAGGTGAAATGGCAGGCAGAACCCACCTTATCTTCAAGTTTGTGAACCAAAAACACAGAGGCAAACTGGAAGAGTCCTGATGTGAGTACAAGTAATTAATGAGACGTATTGAGAGAGAAGTTTGCTCCTGCTAATAAACACATTTTATTTCTCTGTGTTAAGAGAAATATTATTTTGGTCTTACTGTCATTTATTGTCAATCCAGTCTGTTTGCATGCACTAAGCTGTCCTTGTGTTCATGTGTGCATGTCCAAGGATCACTAGATTGTCCACATACATCAACGCAACAACATGCTAATTATCTAAACCCAACAGGTTTTGATAACCTTGTTAGAGCTCTCATTTGACTCAGAGCGGCCGAACAGAAGGGCGAGGGAAATAAGCTCGGTCTTTGCCGAAATACACAGCACCATTGATTGGCGTCTTTGAACAGAGAGAGTAAACAACTGTTGTATGTCTATTGGCCGGAGATTTGGATATTGGAGGAGTGAATAGGTCTTACTAGTAGGCCATTAAGCCGATGGTCGTGGGTGTACATCAGTTCTGTGTCCTGAAGAGAACCTACGAATAACAGTACGGGTACGAAACGCATCGATGACAATGCAATCCTACAAGCAAACAAATAAGACTTGAAGAGCAGGGAAATAGAATGAAATGATTGAATTGATTCCCTGTGTACATTATCATGGTTTTTAAAGGTTGCATAGCCCATTGATGTAGGAAGTTGAATTTGTTTTTAAGATCATTATCATATGTGTCTTCCTGGTTGGGCAATAACAAAGTACAACAGTAGAGGGTCTTATATTTACATAATTCAAATGAGAGATTTTCTAAATAATTTATTGCTGAAAATATTCAATATATTTGTTGTTTAGTTTGTGTATGTGTATGTTGGGTGGGTAGCAAAATAAGTGTTTGATGTATGAATTGTACATCTATGTCTGTCTTAATATGACTATGTATTTGACAATTTTTCAAATTATTCTTTAACATTAGAAAGTGAATATTCACTGATGACTGTTATTAAAGAGAGTGTTCAGAAAATTTAAGTGTGATAAAGAGTTATCAGCACTGGCATTTTGTCGAGAGTATAATTATCTAAACCCAGCAGGCCAGAAAGGTAAGTACTAAAGAAAATAGGATTTAATGGGCGCATCCCTCCTTTAACCATTAAAAATTGGTATCTCTTAAGTGCACTATTCCACTTCTCCAGAAAGCCTGAGCCCATTTGAACGTTTTCAAAGGTTGGAAGATTGCTACAAGTTTAGCTGGAAACCCCATTTTTAGGCTTGACATAATGATGTCGTGGTAAGCTATAACACACAATGTATACCAAAGGGACTGGGGTAGCTCCTCTGTAGATTTGCATTGCGATGATTTTAGATAAAGAGACGTGCATATGTCAGGGCTCAGGAATCTCAGGAATGGCTTTTCCATGCTAATTCATTGTCTGTATTTTAATTGGTAGTCCATTGGCTCCTGTACAAAAATGTATGTTTGTACAGGTAGCACTTCCATTCAGACATTTCTTGAGATAGCTTGGTGGTAGCTAATTAATTATTTTTTTCAAAGCAGAGCTGCTTGTAATAGGTTTATATTACATGGAAGCTATTGTAAGTAAATTGAATAAACATGCCTATTAGTGAACATGCTACAATGATTAAAATGAATTTGTGAAGTGGTTTAAAGCACAGAAACATTTAACTTGTGTGAAAGCAGCAATACTAAAATACTACAATATGATATCATGAACATGTATGCTTAGTACAGTGAAATACTATGAATGTGCAATATTTTCTAACATTTCCTTTTCTTGTAACAATCAGTGTAGTTTGGGAGTAGCCTATATTTTTTTCAGTATAACAATGTTTCTAATAATAATGATTTATAAAAGGAAATTTCAGGACTGGCTACATAGGGCCCATTTGAGAGAGATATTTGGAATGTGTAATTTTAGCTTGCAGATGCAAAATGTTTTTAACAAATGTGAAATACGTTTTCCAAGTCAGAAAAGGTAGTTTTGCGCCAGTATAAGCATTTACCCAGACAGAAGTTTCAGTGCCCGAGTGGATGGATTGGGGGCGATTGACGGGTGGAATTGCCCCGGACGTTTGTGCATATTTACGTTTGTTGTTATTCACTAATACGTTTATGGCCTATTCTCAACCTAAGAATGTTTGGAGATTTACTCCTGTGAGGGGGATAGATAAATCAATTTCCACCGTGAGAACAGAGGGAAAAGAGGAGCCCCTAAAGATGCTGGCGGTGCAGGGATAAGAGTTTCTTCACAGGGAAAAAGATAGGTTTCTTGGCATACTTGTGGAAAGTTAGGGAATACCAAATTCTTAACTCTGAACCCATCCAAGGATGTAACCTGCAAGTTGGTGATTTATGAATTACCATGAGAACGTAGTCTGCATTGTTTCACGCAGATGCAAAAATACTGTAGCCCTATATGTGTCAAATGTTAATATTAAAGTGCTACCTATTTGTGAATACGTCAAAGTGGCAAAGGATGGAATGGGCTTGCAAAGAACATTGTGTTTTACTGAAGCATGATCGTTCCAAAGAGGGCAATGATCAATTCAGATTAGAAACTGGAGTATTCCGTAACCTTGTAAAGGTGATTTCTCCATGGAGTAGTCAAGACTGATTTGTCATTGACACCCTCCTGCCCACTTCTGGCGGAACTTCACTGGCTGCCTGTGCGGCAACGTACCCAGTTCAAAACGCTGTGCATAATTCACAAATGTCTGTCAGGGAACGGCCCAAAATACCTTACCAAAGCCTTTCTACCCTATGCCCCAAGCCGCTCTCTGCACTCTAGTAATTTGCAACTATTACAGGTCCCCAAAATAAAGAAATGCCGACAAGGAGGACGTGCTCTGGCATATGCTGGACCAGCTCTGTGGAACTCCCTCCCCCTCACATTAAAACAAATAACCAATCACTTATCCTTCCGCAAATCCCTTAAAACATATCTCTTTAACAGTACTTAAACCCCCTCCCTTCTTCCAGCAACTTTTTCCTAATGACTTGGCACAGTCCTTGTTTCCCTCTGAAAGGCAAAGCGCGGAGATACCCCTTCGGGGGTTTATTCATGCGCTATAGAAGCATATAAAATAAAATAAATAAAATAAAACGTTCCACTACTTCAAATAAGATTTCGTCCGCCACTGAATATCAGCATCTATCTGTTTGTTGTGGACTTACTTTGATATCTAATTAACAGCCTGCCATTCCCAACTCTCTGACAACCTCCAATCTTTACACTATTTCTACTCCTTTCATTTATACCTCATATTCTGTCCTGCTCCTTCCTTTTCTCTCCTGCAGCTCATCATACTTTTCCTGCTCTTCCAATGAGATGCCTGAGGTTGGCTACCAACCATCGCAAGGTCTCTGGAATATCATTCGGTTCCCCTGGGTTTGGGGATACTTCCAAAACTATCCCTAATCTTCATCAAATCCTCTCAGATTTCCTCATCACGTGTGTCCCTTTCTTCGACGTCCCTGGCCTCAAACACACATTTACACTTTTGATTCAATCTCTCTTTGTACCCTGTTCTGAACCACACAACTAGACAATCAGCCTGCCCTCATCATTTAACAGAACCACATCCCCTTCCTGTCCTGGTTGTGCTGATACAAATGTTTCCTGCCCGCTCCAGAGCCCTCTTCCTCCTTGTTTGTGCATTGCTCAATCATCTTACTTCTGCTAGGCCCGGAGGCCTCACTCAGTGAGTGTCCTCAAATAAAAGGATCTTAAATCCAGCAGTAAAGAAGCGCATATCCTCTTCTCTCAGGAGTCTGACAATTCCTTTCAAATTCTCGAAAACTATCTTGCCCTCACATCATGAAGCTGTTGCATTTTTGCAGGTACTCATTGTATGTTAGAATCATAGGCTGTTCTTCATACTTTCCTCCTTGTGATGTTCTTCTACTCCTGGTCGTCAACTCCTCTCTGGGTCTGATGTACGATTACTCTATTTGCAAAAACTGGTCGCAAATTGTGCACTGATGTTTTGTGAATGGAATAGTATTTCGTGAATCAACTTATGCACTAATAGGTCAGATGACAAAATACCAAATTGCAGGGGGGGTGGGGGCGGGTCACAGAACGGCCATAGTGATTGGAGGAGCAAGAGAGAGCTGCCCACCATCACTAAGGCTGCATTTCAAAACAGAAAAAAGCAGCCCAAGTTCCTTAAAGGAACCAGTCTCCTTTTTATAAAAAAATTTAAAATTTTGGAAACCATCAGCAGGCAGCTCACATAGATGCCAACACGACTCCTTCAGGGGAAGGGGTCCCTTTTTGGGATCAGTTGCCCTCTCAACTTGTGGGTCAGTTTGAAACCCCAATTGCAATCGTAAACCATTGTTAGATTCCTTTCCAAATCGGAAATAGACACCCCTTTCACACCCTACCTATTGGTGACTCAAAAATAATTGCAATAAATATTTTATGACTCCGAAAGAATATTTCTACTCTTAAAAGGGCATTTCTACATAAACGTCTTTTTGTGGTCTCAAACCCAGTGATTTAGTGAATCCAGGGTTTGTGTTTGCAAAAGGGTTCAGTCCCTATATTTCCTTTTCTGCCACTGCCAATCAACAGTTGCACCTGACTTGGAACCTATCTTAAATGTACACCCAGGGAAATTCCATCCACTCTTGCGACAATCCCATTACAGAAACGATGTTTGTGAGTTTTGCACAGGCCTGCAGTATCTGTTTCATGAGACAAGCTGAATAAAAATCAACCCTCTTTTTATTTACCTACATCTTTAGCCCCAAACCCATATCGCTTCAACGTGCCTAATGAGCCTTCCATCCACACTAGCTCTCTCCCAAACAGGTCTTCTTTCACCTTTGTTGTTTTATTCCTCTAAATAAAGTTGGATGGAGACTGTAATAGATCCTCCCAATCTGTAGGCCTGGTTTACAAAGAGACAGATCACAATTAGTTGTCACAAAAGTTTCACTATTTGTGACCTGCATGTTATGCAACCTGTGTATCAATAGGTCATGTCGCAAAATATCTCCAGTAGCAATGCCTGTGCATGAATATTAATTAGGAAAGTTTCTATTTGCGACCTCCTGTAATTGGCTAAAAACACAGTGAGGATGGCGTGCAAGAAACTGCAGACAACCATACCTGTGTTTGCATTCCCAAATGGGAAAAAAATGTTTAAAGCAACAAGTATACTTTAAATAAACAGGCACCATTTAAAAAAGATGTTATCTCTTTGGGTATATATTGGCTAGAGCAGGCAGTGTTCCTATTGATCACTGCTTTCTCCTTCCGAGGTCACCCAACATTATTCTCAAAGAGAAATCTGCCAAAATGGGACAGCTTCCCCTTTGCAATCAGCTACCACCGTCATTGATCACTATTCAATGATTTTTTAAGTTCACCTGGAGATGCACACTATTGATACATACTTTAAGGAATCAATCAATCTGCATTTGTAGAGCAAGTTACTGTCACCCCTGTTGTCATCTGCGTATTGGGGTGCGAGGTCTGCATCAAAACGCAGGTCTTGAGGAAACGGTGTGTAGAGGGAAGGAACACGCAGAAAAAGGCAAAACAGAGGGCGTAAAAACGAGCAGAAAAGGCAAAACAGAGGGCGTAAAAACAAGCAGAAAAGGCAAAACAGAGAGCTAAAAAACAAGCAGAAAAGGCAAAACAGAGCAGAAGAGGGCTGGACAATGGGCAGAAAAATAAGCAGAAAATACCAAACGGAGGACAGAAAATCGAACAGAAAAGGCACAACAGAGGGCAAAAAAACAAGCAGAAAAGGCAAAAGAGAGGGCAAAAACACAAGCAGAACAAGCATTTACAATGCAATGGTCTCGGCAATAGCAAAGGTAGAGCTATTGGCATAGCTTTTTATTTTTTTTGTTTTCATTAAGAAATGGCCTTGTTATTTACATAGGCAATAGCTTAATTCTTAAATCAATGGCATTGTCATTTACAATGTTAATAGAATTTTAGTTTGCAAATGCAGGACCTATTGCATTTACACCTACACAGAGCCACCCACACAAAGTTAGTCACACAAAGTTATTTACACAGTCATTGTAAAAGAGCTACCTGCACAGACTCGCTCTTACAGAGATAGAGCGCCGCCAAACACAGGCCTGCTAACGCGTTCAGCATACGCTGCACAACCTGAAAATGAGCACCAGTGCCGAGCCTGCTAAATATAGCAGTTTCGAGAACCTTTTGCGCTATCACCTATGGGCAGAGTGACTATAGCTAAAATGTTAGTATTGCCTAGATTGCTTAATCACTTCTCAGCACTACCCATCCTATTACCCAGAAGTTTCTTCAAAGACCTGAACACTAATACTCTCTGACCTCCTCTGAGGGTCGGAAAGGAAAAGCATAGTGCCCCATCAATTGTACGCCTTTGAACAGGGAGGAGGGGAGTGCGGAGGGAGCCCCTGATTAGGAGCCCTCTAATATGCAGCAGCACAACTGCAATGGGCGTCAGAGTGGCGGACACATTGATGTCCTCTTTCTATGATTAAGGCTACCAAGCGGACAGATGGACCCACTCCACTGTCAGACTCAAGCACTTTGACTTTCTTGGTGACTGCAACAGATAGAGACTTGACAAGGTGCTGTTGCTGCATGTAGTAATGTGCCCCCCTCTATCCTTTCAGTAATGAATCATCTTTTTCGACCTGAAACTTTGGACAATGAACAGAAGCTCTCATTGTGGTCCCTAAGCAGACAGTGGTTACAGACACAATTCTGTTCCAAACATATAAATACACAGCTGCATGAAGGCAAAGTTTAATTGGTGTTTTCACCATACCCTCCACCACATACGAGTCATTCATGTATATATCCTGGCCACAGGATCATCAGGGAGTTAGGCTGTGAAAGTATGATATTATAGGGATCTCATTTCACAAGTTTGATATTTTGTATCTGTCGGTGGCAAGAGCTTTTTTCCGTAGCGCAGCGGTCACACAGCTGAAGATGCACATCCCAACATGAAACAAAAATTCTTTCTTCGAAGAAAAACAACTTCCAGCATCCAATCCCAATGCTGAGTGTGCACAGAATGTGATAAACAGCGGCACATGCTCCGAACATAAGATTCAAATCAAACAGAAATTCCCGTTTCCTGTATTATGAAAAAATGGGGAATTCAGTGACAGATAAAAGGGCTTTCGATTTCTGAATAAAACAATAGGGTTGGGCAAGACAGCAATGAAAGCAATGTACCCAAGCCAGAATGACTAGTAAAGCCAAACAATGGCGTAGGACTACACATACAATCATGTCCTGCGCACAGAACAACAAGCTCAGTTATGCACTGTGGCAGGGCTACAAGTAAAGCCATGCAAGGGATGCAACAAATAAAACCATACACAGGGACTACAGGAGTAGTCACACATTGGGCAGACATTAAAGTAATGCCACGTCAAGAAGCAGTACTACCAGTAAAGTGGTAGACTTGGGCAGGAGTATAATTCAAGCAATGCACCTGGACTGACTGACTGACATAAGAAAAAACAAGCATTGTCAAAGCCACTAAGGTCTGGCTTAAGAGAGCTACTGGCTTTGGAAATGTTTGTTAACCATGCTGTATAGCAGCGAAGCTACAATGCAGCATGTCTAAAAGTAATACAAATAAAAGCGCTATGATGCAGCCAATACCAATGCTTTTTCCCCCAAAAGTGCTTTAGCACTGGCCATGCCATAGCACTTTTTATTTTTAGGTGTGTGCTCCTGAAGCAACATGGGGGACGGAGGACGTCAGAGAAGGATGCAGAGAGCAAGGAGAATAGGTGAGAGGGGATGGGTGAGCACACGGACAACGTATGGTGGGCAAGAAGGGCTGGGGCAAGCACATGGACAACGGAGGGTGAGCTGGTGGGGCTACGGCCAAGCACATGGACAAATTCAATTTTTTGGCATGGGCAAAGCACACAGACAACGGAGTGTGGGCAGGAGGGCCGGGGGGGGGGGGGGGGCAAACACAAAGACAATACGATACCATTTTGCGAGGGAGGGGCAGGTTTAGCCACGAGAACAAACGAGAGTGGGCGGAGGGGCTGGAGGCAATTGAGGGGAGAGACGGGACAACAAGAGGAGGGGAGGAGGTGGGTTCAGCTGGGACGAGAGCATGGTGGGTCGCAGCGGGGTGGGCGTCGCGCTTCTGGTTGAGTCGTCAGGCTGACCCTTTGTGCAGGGGCAGCTCCAACCAGAGTGAGTTGATCGGCAGGGCCAAGCTATTTTTCCGATCCTTTGGAAAAGCGTCCATGTCTTTTCATATCTGACTGAGTTCCCAAAAAAATTACATTTAATATATCACTCTGAAGGACTGGAAAATCCGAATTATAACGCCTTACCCGGAACCGCGTGAACCTATTGTTTTATCTCTCACACTAACACACTGGAAAACCTGACTCTTAGCAGGGTCTGACTCTTAACACCTCAATTTGAACAAGTAAAGTATCCCTTGTTTTACATCGGACACCAAACACCCGATAAAGCTGCCATTGACGCATTAAAACTCTGAAAATCTGTACTTTAATATCTCACCGTGACCACTGGCGAAGCTGACAATCTATTTTAATTGTGAAACGCTGGGAAGGAGAGCTGCGGGCGGAGAGAAGGGGGGTGCGAGATGAAGGAGAGCTGCGGGCGGAGGGTAGGGGGGGCGAGAGCTGGACGGAGGAGGGCTGCGAGCAGGATAGGGTACAGAGGCTGCAAAGACAGAGCTATGTGGAACACTGCTCCTATCCTGTGCCAAGATAAGACACAGGGCTGCACATGCTGCGCTATGTGGAACATGGCTCATCGGGCAAGAGCGGGACTTCACAGACAGGGGAGAGGTGCACGTCACACAGGGCAGAGGTGCACTTCACACATTCAGAGATGAGGCACACTTAACAGACAGGGCAGAGGTGCACTTCACAGAGGCAGGGCAGAGGTGCACTTCATACAGACAGACCAGGTGTGCACTTGACACAGGTAGGGCAGAGGTGCATTTCACACAGATACATTTCATATAGACAGGGCAGGGGTGCACTTCACACATGCAGCGATGAGATGCACTTCACAAACAGGGCAGAGGTGCACTTCACAGACAGGACAGAGGCGCACTTCACAGACAGGACAGAGGTGCACTTCACAGACAGGACAGAGGCGCACTTCACAGAGGCGCACTTCACAGACAGGGCAGATGTTCAGTTCACACAAGCATGGCCGGTGTGTGCGTGCCAAACAAGCCGAACAGGTGTGTAATTCACATGGGTAGGTTATAAATGCATTTTACCCTGACGACAAGTGCACAGACGTGTCCCTAGTGGGGCAGGTGCCCCTGTTACACATGCACAGCAGTCACATTTCAAGCAGGCGTGTTGTGTTTTATGCCGCCATCATATGGACACATTCCATACAGGCAGGCAGAAAAACCCTTCACTCTCGTCGGGCAGAGATACCCTTCACTCTCGTCAGGCAGATATACATATGGGGGAGGGGGAGTTTGAGGCAGCGGTCCCGGAGATGTGCCCTGGCATGGAGCGCTCAGGCAGGACAGGACAGGGGGCTGCGGATGAGAAACTGGAGTGAGAGTGAGAGAACGGGGGTAAAGTGCGCGGGTAGTGATCAGGTTTATGGATAGTAACAGAGTGTAGGCAGGGACCGTGGTCGAGTGTAGGGACAGTGGTAGGTATGCGAACAGTTGTACATCTCTTTATCCGTGGTAGTCTGTAGGGACAGGGTATGGTATGGAATAGGGACCAGTGTCACGTGTAGAGCGTTGATAGAGTGCGGGGGTGTGAGGAGGGGTAGAGGATCGTTAAAGTGGGGCAATGCAAGGAAAGCAGAGTGTGTGAGTGTGTTTCATGTGTGTGGGTGTGTAACGGGCACCAAGGACAGGCTGAACAGTGTCAAGAGACCAGACCGGGCGGTAGGGTGAACACACCCTGCCTAGCTCGCCTGTACCTAGAGCGTGCCTATGCCAGAGTTCTGCCAGCCTGCGGGGTCCACGGTGCCTCCGGGCATGCCCCAGAGCAGCCAGCGAGCTCGCCGTGGAGCTGGGATCTTCTAGCAGCGCCACACCGGCCACGGCTTCAGAGCGACAGGTTACATTAACAGTACAGTAACTTGATAAAAAGAAATATCTGGAGCGGTTCTCACCACCAGGAGGCGGGCAGCAGAGCAGGGCGGCGGCCAACAACAGGCGGATCACGGGCATAGTGGCCCGCAGCCGTGGGTGGAGTCCTTGCGCTGGATACGTATCGGGAGGGGAGTCTACCTCCGACTACCACGCCAAAATCAAATGTGGAGCATCACACTTGCCAAGTTGCCCCTCTATTTACCTTTGGCAGAGGGAGAAGGAAGCAGGAAGAAATGATGTGCTTCACTCCCCATGATCCGTACGGCAATACATATACACCCCCCTGCCTTTCGATTTAAAGCGCCCTCCGTCACCCCCGCCCCTTATACCCCCAGGGAGGGGCCGCACCTCTACCCCCCTGACTGGCGCCCGGCTTCCGAGAGCCACGAGGAGAAAACTTTTAACAAGTCAGTCCCGGGCCGGCAGCCAATCACAGCGCGGCCCGGGGAATGACGGCACGGGGGTGTCCGGGCCGGCAGATTCGGGGGCGTGTTTTTCGCGCTCTCCCTTTCCCATTGGCTGGAAGGTAACATTCCAGCCAATGGGAAGAGGAGAGGGCGGAACTTAAAAAAACACACAGAAACGCCCCCGAATCGCGTTTTCTGGGGAAAGCATGAGTGACAGCCAATCTCTTCCAATGGCTAGCCTCCATTTATGGAGCTAGCCAATGGAAGACAAGGCGGGACCAAAGCCCATATGTAGAGACATAAGATTTCGGCTCCGCCCACCCACTGCTCACGCAGTGGGACGGTAGCCGAAACCTAAAAAGGGAGAACAGAGGGTAAAAAGGGAAAACAGAGGGCAGAAAAGGCAAAACAGCAGAAGAGGACAAAACAGATCACAATTAGGAGGAAGCGCCACTTTCACGCTTCTTCGTTATTGCACTTTGGCACAAGCTGATAAACCTAGTTTGTGAGTCTGAAATTATTTTCTGATTCACAAAATAGGATTAGTAGATAGCAAAAAGCCATTTTATTGTCACGCTTCCTATGATTTTGCAAATCGCAGGGTTTGCGACAGCCAAATAGCTTTGTGCATCAGGCTCCTTTATCCCTTGTGATCCGTGTATGTTTCATTGCCATTCCTTTGCCTTCCTTCCTCATCAGCTTGTGCAACAGCACCGTCCCACACACACATTTATATATAACCCACAATACCTGTGACAGTTTATTTGCTATTTTCGTGAGATGGCCATTAATTAGAATATACCCAGCAGTGCAGTTTTCAAAAATAGCATTGTCTAAACTACTGAGAATGTTATTCTCCCTCTTCACCATCGTCCAAACCACCTGAGGAATAACGCACCTTGGATTAGCTGTATTGGACTTCAGCCCCAAGGTTTCTGATATCACCTTCTGAGTTTATTGTTAGAGTACCTGCCACCTTCTGATGCAAGTTCAAAAAGCTTGTGCATTCTGCCAGGGCCGGCCTAAGGCATGTGCAAGCTGTGCACCTGCACAGGGCCGCCAAACCCCAGGGGCCGCCACGCCAATATATATCCTTAGATACATATTTGCGTGGCGGCCCCTGGCAGGGATTTGGCGGCCTCGGGCCCCCTACCTAGACTCCCTGCTCAGGGCCTCCGTGAGCCTAGAGCCGGCCCTGATTCTGCCCAGAAATAAAATGCCCCTCCTCATTACACACTTCATTGCCCTAGACCCCTGTGCTGAAGGTGTGTCCTTCCTCTGCGGGCTTAGCTTCCTTCAACAGAGAACATACCCTTTGCCTCATTGTCTCACCGACTCCCCTTTCTTGGTTACCCCATCATTATCCTTTGTGTGTGAACAGGAATGCCTTGTTAGAGTATGCCTGGAAGAAAACTACATATCTATATAATTTTCAATCATCCCTTCCCTTCTGGCTACCCTATAAGAGTTCTTTTATCCCAATAATTCTCCTATAATCACAGCTAGGTGTTAGCTATGCTCAGCCTATTGATGCCCAATCACACAGAGGTGGGTGGGCCATCAGGGCCAGGATGAGGAACAGCAGGACTAGCCGTAAGGACGATTGCAGGTCAGTGATTGGAGCACCACATCAATACCCCTCTACCTTCTTCTAGGCCTAGTTGATGGTTTGTAGCCAAGCGGTACAAGGACACTGGTCACTGAAACATGCCCTGGGAAGCACAGTAATGCAGTCTTTTATTACTAGACTGAAGCAGATCACCTTGATCAACAAGAAACTTGGCTGTACCCGGAAGGGATGAGCATCATAAAGGAAAACAGAGGCCTTCTCCATTACCACGTCCAGTTGTTCTTCAAACAATCACGGCCCTTGGAAGGCAAGCGTTTAGAACTGAGGGGCATATTTACAAAAAAAAATCATGCAGCGCAGCAAGTCATCTTACTGTACTGTGTGACAGAGAAAGGGCACTAATGTGCTGTATTTAAAAGAAAATGACGCATTCCTGTCCTTGTCTCTGCACTGGCCCCACTGTGGCAGCCTAGCACCAAAGCAAGCACCATTGCACCATAGTGCAAGGGTGCCTGTGTTGCAGACAGGATTTTTTTGTGCAGGAAGGGGCACCTTCCTGCATAAAAACAATCCCGGAAGGCAAATTCCTCTTTCTATGTGTGCTGCATAATACAGCAGGCATAGAAAGAGGAAGTAACAAGGAGAAATAAAGATATTTCTCCTTGTTACCCTTTCCCTGGGATGGTATAAGATTTTGGAGCATTCCGAGGTGTAAAAGTTCATGGGAGTTGCGTGGGAACACCCATGCAATGCCTGCGGATCGCCTACCAAGGGCAGAGTAGCACAACGCAGTGATTTGCGCTACTCCAGATTTATGAAGCCACTCAGACCCAACCAAAGTGGCTTTGCATGGCTTCATAAATCTGTCGTAGAGGTTTGCATTGCACATGTACCATGTTGCATGGTGCAAACGTGGCACAAGCGCCTCATAAATATGCCCTGAGTTCTTCAGAATCTCATCTGTATATCTACATGTCTCTTGTCCACAGCAGCCATTGTGGTACCACTGGTGCGCCAGATGCTAGCTGTGGAGCATGATGTCAACGTACCCACGGAGCTGCACGCCTTTAAATTACAAACCTTCTGAACATGCAGTGTCTATCTCCATGCAGCATCTGGAGCCCTCTGAGAAAGGAAGGTGTGTTGTTAAACATCTCTAATATACCCCACAGCATCCAGCCAAGTGGCTCAAGGGAGGCGTTGAGGTCAGAGGCGGATTTAAACATCATCCTGTATAGTACCAGATAATGGCCATTACTACTGACCTGTTTGTCTTTCCCACAGACATGTGTTGTTTATCTGAATCTTCCTCACTTCATCTGAGTTGTACCCTGTCCCTGTGCTTCTTAAGTGCTTCTTCGAGCTTAACCTTGTCCCAATGGAGGCTCTGGCTGAGCCCCGCTGCATATTTTAGGGTATTCTCGGCCTTACCTTTGTGCGGCTTGCTTCTATCTTTGAGGTGGCTTTCTCCTTACACACCCTCTTCCCCGTAGTATGTCTTTTCATACAAGCCAAAATAATACAAACCTACCTGAGTACCCAAATAGTCGAACCCTTATATCGAAGAAACACAATTTAACAGGTATACAGTTTGTCAAACACATTAGAAACAAACCTAAGAACAGTGTAAATAATATGTGTTAAAACGTTGCTTTCATAAGGAAAAAAATTTGGCTCGATAGCGAACCCCAGTTAGATAACATGGTTTAAAATTAAAGTGCATTAAAATACTAAAATATTAGGTGTAGCATGGCTTTAAAGGGAGGAATGAGGATACGGAAGGCCCCGCACCCCACGAACAAAGATGGAAAAAACGGAGTACAACGGGGAAAATAAACTAAACAAACTAAGAGGTTAGAAGGACCTGGAAGATGAAGGTAGAAGGGAATTGGGAGGGGAACAAACACCAGTAAGAGTAAAAAAAGATGTGGGAATAAGCACCTGGAACTGCAGTTTTAAAAATATTTGCCGTGCCACCGCATGATAGGATGCAGGAAGATGGACGAAGAGAAAAAGGGATATATTCAACCCTTGTAGATAAACCAACTCAGGGAACCAATTTTCAAGATTAATGGCATTTACTCTTTTAAAAAAGCATTTGAAGGGCAATTTGAAAAAACACATGCGTCGGATTGGTTTCTAGCAAATGATAAATGACATTCATGTTGAAAATCTCATTAAACAGTTTCAGTTAAATGGTTTCTCTGAAGAGATATTCAATGAAATAGGATTTCTATTAAATCGCATAAAACCACCTTTCTTCGTCCTTATATCGCCAGTCTGGATTCTGTGTTTAGAACCGTGTGCTATATTCATGCTCATTTTTTAAAACAGTGAGTACAGCTTGGTATGAATTTAGTCAACAGATTTCTGCCAAGACGAATCATGTGTCCTGAATCTGAACTATGCATCATCATTTCTTCAAGTCATGCATCTGTTCCATCAAATAGGCCATAGTTGTAATTATTTCGTGAGTTTTATCTAGGGCAGAGTGCAAGTTCTGCTAAGTCATCATCTGTACATTGAGTCCAACTTCTGTCTTTGTCAGGCGCACTTGAGTTTTTTTCTAGAACGCAGTCAGTCAGTCACATTCTGAAGGCCAAGTCTGAATATGGCATTGGTCAGATGCCTACATACCAGCTTGAAAGTACTGTCTAACTTATTGTGCTGACACTAGGTTTTGCTCTGTCACAATCTGCTTGCTGCTCTGAGTCCAGGATCTGCTTAGTCAGATTTTTCATGATGAGTGCCAGTTTTTTGCTGAGTCAGATTAGTTTAGCCTACTTCAGAGCCCGGGTTCAGTATACTATGGAGAGTTCAGTATTGTTCTACACTGGCAGAAAATCGATTGCAAAAATATTGTGCAGGTAAGTCATTGTAGGTAAGACTAGGTTCACTACACTTAACTACACATATGTACCATGATGATATATAGCTCTTCAATTCATGTAGTGCACACAAACTAAGAATCTGGGCCTGGCAACGAGGCGCGAGTGCACAAGGCTTCTCCATTTCAGGAGAAGAGCGACAGGTGGCGGCAGGGTTCTAGCGCAGCCAGAGAGAGTAGCACGCTCACCACCATAGAGGCTGACGTAGAGCGCGAGGCGCCCTCACCTGAGCTCAGCAGCTGCAAGGGTGCAACAGAGACACATTCACTGGCACAGGGCTGCACACTGTTGGGCACTGGGTTAAGCAGAGGTGCACAGTACCACTGTGACACGGAGAAACATTCAGTGACACTTGGGCAGGGAGACATATGTAGTATGTTAGTTTATTTAATTATATAATGTTAAGATTGTAAGTGTTTCTTTAAGACTTGTACATTCCTTACATGATGACATATACCACATTCTAGTATTACTGTCATTGAATGTTCCATATATTACTGTTGGTCAGTTTCCTGTGGGTTGTCGATCTGACCAGACGTGCTCATTTATTGGAGAATAAACATAAGAAGAAACTACTATTTTGCTTCAATTCATTCATCAAATACTACATTTTATTGGCGACGATTGGGATACTAAAAAGACTCCTTCAAAAATAATTTAAAAAAAAAAAAAGGATTTTTTTCTTCCATGTATGCCGGTTTCATTCAACGAACCTACGTTTCCTCAACTCAACCATCGGGATAACTAAGGCGGCGAAGCGAAAAACTGTGAGTTAAAGTGTTAAATCCTTTATTGTGCGCTCCCATTCCTTCGCGCACAGAGTGTTTACCTACAAACGCTTTCCGTTGCTTCGAGTGCAGCCGCGCTCGCACCAACTCTCGAGCTCCATCCACAGCCTTGTCTCGAGGTAACGCCGGTACTTAGCAACGCTCCAGTGTGTTGATACGCGTCACCACGTCTCAGGTCAGACAGCGTGACCTGACGTGACGCGTACGTCCCACCATTTTGAAACTTCTCCGAGCACGTCTGTCATCGGATATTCTTCGAAATTTACACGCAAAGGATAAATTTGTGTTTCTTCATAGCGCGTTCATAGCGCGTTCATTCAAAAGTAAGGTATTATTAATTAATACTTGTTATTTACTTTATATTGACATTTTCAAACTATTTCATTTTACAATTTAGTCAAGTCTTTTAATCAGTTCAATTCGTTTTTTTTAAAAAAAAATTAAACATGACTGAAGATTCTACTTCTAGCAATACAGCCTCTACATCATCCTCATGCATTAATATTAACATTAGCACACCTAAAGAATTTTTAGTCTCTCCAGGTGATCCAATAATAAAATGGGATGAGTGGAAAAATTATTTTTTGAATTACATCGCCACTCTGGAGGACAATGTTGGTGTCTTGTCATCTGATAGGAAAATGCGAATGTTACTTCACAGTCTTGGTCCTGAAGGTCTCAGAG